>NC_142290.1:7229326-7532826 GCF_965620075.1 Prunus avium
AGGGTTTAGGGGTTTTTCAGAAATTGGTTTAGGGGTTTCACTGAAATTGGTTTAGGTCTGAAATGTTGTGATTCCGATGATTCATTGTTTGAAACAGTGAATGGGTTTGTTGTTTGTGGAATGATGCTTGCACTGGTGTTGTTTTGCTGTTGGTATTGATGTTGTATTGCTCTGTTGTTGCCGGGTTATTGCTGATGTAGTGACGTTGTATATTCATTTTAGTGCTGTTGTATTGCTAGTTTGTTATGGTTGTAATGGTTTATTATGGTTTTATTCATGTTCCACAACAACAAATGTAGTTCAATGACACACCTTTATGACTTGTTTTAAATGTACGTCTTTGAAAGTAATTTGGGCTATACATTGTACGGCAGTGAAACAAACACGTCATTGATAAGTTTAGGGCTTGCATATTGGATATGGATAAGTTATCTTTGTTTTTCATATTCTGTTGTGATTATTTGGAATTTCAGTTTGGGGATGAATATTGAATGTGTAAACAAAGGGCAAAGAACCATATGCGGGGATGTATATTAGTTTTGGGTGCACAATGGGCTAGTTTAGAAGTTACAGTACCTGCAGATGTGTTGCTTGTGCTATCTTTTAAATGGATTTGAAGAGCCTATACTGAAATAGCTTCTCCTTCCCATTTCCCTTCTCATTCGGGAAGCATTTTCGTGTTAGGCCTTTGGTTTATCAGTCACTTATTTGTTCAAACAATATTGGATGTAACTAGTGTTTAGTATCTAATTGTAGAAACTAATTTGCAGGTTTCTAGTGAGCAGAAGTCACCATAACTTTATCTTTTGGAGAATATTGTAAAGAATAGCGGACGGGACTACATAAAATATTTTGTTGTCAGACTCCCTGAGGTTAGATTTCTGTTTTTTGTGATGCCTCTCATTTCTCAGCATGCTTTTTGTGGTTACGTAACGCAGCTTCTTGATTTATTGACATGTAACAATGTCTGAATCAACCTGGAATACACAACATATTTAGTTTGAGGTTTAAATAATGGCAATTGGGATTAAATTATCTTTGATATCCACACTGTTCACTGCTTACGAATTACATTGTTTCTTTCAAATAAAATGATGTTTTTCTGCACAATGTGTCATTATTACCCCCTTGTGTCAAATCCGACGATAGGCTTCACTTCACTTCACTCCGTAGTTACTTTGTAGTCAAAAGTTTTTCCCATTTTTTGCACTTGTAGGTGTATGAAATGGGAAAAACTTTTGTAGGAAGCCTTTTGAAGATAAAATATAAGAGAAGGACGTGGGAAAATATAAGAGCACGGCTTGTGGACAGAAAATATAACATAAGGAAATTGGAAAATATAAGAGAAGGAAATGGGAAAATATAAGAGCAAGACTTGTGGAGAGAAAAGATAAGGGTTGAAGGTACAATGAATTTGTATTTTTTCTGTCATGGGCCATTGGTGAACAAACATTAAATGCATATAAAGTTCTATTGGGGCTGTATTGTAGGTTTATCACTGATATATCTTGTGCATATTGCCATGAGATGCATCTGTATTGTGTGTTTATTGCTTGTAATTGTGTATATTTAAAAGGCTTGAAATTATTTGTATAATGGTGGTGTGTAGGGAAATATGGTCTCGAAAGCAAAGTTGATTATTGCTGCGGATGAAAAAATCCAGGGAAAGGCGTTGACCTTTTCCCATACAAAAACAGCGATCTGTACAATTAAGGACAAATTTAGTGGGCAACAGTTACAAAGGTTCAAGGACAGTTGTTTTGGCCATTTGTTAGTAATTGAGGACCTGAAGTGGACAACACAAATTATCCATGGCTTGTTGTTGAGAAAGGCAGACCCGAGGACAGTTTCTCAAGTCAACGGGATCAAATTCATCGTTGGCAACAAGGTCATACAGTTCACAGCGCAGCAGTTTTGCGTCATCATAGGGCTGCAATTTGGAAAGCTTCCCTTCATTCCGACTGCAACTAATGACAACTGCTCATTGAAGAAGAAGTATTTCTGCAACAATAAAACGGTCAGCCTTTCCGAACTCGAACAAGCCTTCATCGACTGCAGTGATGAGGAGGACGTCTTCAAGTTTGGGGTTTTATATTTCGCTGTGTTTGTGCTGTTGGGCAGTGAAAAGCATGTCAACATTGACATGCGCTACTTGAAATTGGCCGAAGATGTTGAAGACTTCCAGAAGTATCCGTGGGGTGCTGTGTCATATGCCAAGACAAATTCGTCATTGTTGAGGGCACTGTGCGCAGAGTACCAGCGAGTCAAAGTGCCCCAGAAAGCCTTAAAAACCAAAAAATCAGCAAAGCAATCCAAGACAATGGCAAGTGGTAGACCAAGGGAGTACCATATAAAAGGATTTGGCTTTGCACTTCAGGTGAGGAAATATCCGTTTATGTATAAGTTCCATTTACTTTGTTTACAGTGATTGATATATTTTTCTTGAAAACAGATATGGGCTTTTGAGGTGTTTCCAGCATTCGCTGCATTGCATATCGTTGTGCGCGAACAGAATGCCCAAGTCCCTCGTATACTACAATGGAGAATCAATAGTTTGCCTCGTTTTCACGAAGTAATGAGCCAAGTCTTTGAAAATGCAGAGGTTAGTTCTGTTAATAATACTAATGTTTTTTGTCTCTGTAAATTGCAGGTTGATGTGCAACCTCTCCGCCCATCTGTAATTGAGAAGCAGCAGCCGTATTGGAGTTGGGGTGACAATGTTGATGACACTGAAGAAGTTGTTGAGTTGATTGGCGATGACGAAGAACCAAAAACCAGCACTTCTGCCTCTGTGCAAGAAAAAGATGAGGACATTGCTGAAATTGCTAGCCTTCCATCGTCTTCTAAGGCAAGCATTACTTTTTTTTCAATATATACGTCATAATACCATAGGAAAAAAACTGCTGTTCATGGGAAATATTTTCGAAATATTGTAACATTTGCATTATAACTTAATGCAGGGTAAAGTCGCGTCCACTCATTTACGCACTTTGAAGCGTGACTTTGAAAGGACAAAGGATGAATTGGCCAAAGTAGCCGCTTCGAATCGAGGACTTCGCAAGAGAGTGCATCAATTGGAAGAAATTGTACGGACGGAGTCCTTGAAACGTGAAACAGAGTCTGCAAAATATAAACAGTCAGTGGAGGATTTTGCCAAGACCCTAGCTTCCATGGAACATTATTTCAAGGGGGAGATAGAGCAGCTGAAAAAAATAAATAGTGGGTTGAATTAGGGTGGGGAAGGACATGAGGACCTCCGTAGTCCTCATATGAATGAAGGACCATTACATGACTATGGTAGTCCGCATATAGAACCGGCAGCAATGGAAACAAAAAGCCCCGGTGATGGAGCCGAACCATCCGCAGCCTTGGTAGTCGAAGAGGCAGAAATTGTCACTTCCGTTCCTCACTTAGAAGTGCATGAAGCAGCTGAGCATGCACAAGTCGAGAAGCTGCCTACCCCGGAAGATGTGGCTGGGTGTGACGAAATCTGCAAAAGACTGATGTTTTTGTTAGAAGATTGGAAAATAAGTGATAGTATGGCATCGGGAGGTCCGATCAATCCTCCAAGTATACCGAAAGTGAGTATGGCTGGTGATGGAGAAGGGTCTAAAAGTGTTGAAACAAAAGAAGAGAAAGGTAAAGGCTGTAGACAGAAGCGTCCGTCCCACACTTTGTGTAGTCCATTTACTGATCCGTTGAGGAAGAAGAGGACGATGAGTGTGTCGGATGCGACTGAAACCCCGCCATATTTTGATCCATCAAAACCCCTTCCCATTGAAGATGTGAAGGCAGTAATGGAGTTTTGCATTGGCTGGAAAAACGAGATCAGGTTAGGATTCTTTACCTTCAAAATCCAATCTTCATGTTATGCTAGTATGTGCCGATATAGAAATGAGAGAATTACCAAGTTCGCTTTAATATACATGTGTATATTTGTGATGAACAAAATTCAGACTTTGTTAAAGCAAAAAAATATTGACTGCTGCTGTTAAATGTATTTTGTTAAATATAGGTAGTAAGAAATTTTGAATTGTAGTTTATTATTATAAAATTTAGACTCAAAAGAAGACAATAACAGAGATTTAGAAGGGGTTGTAATAGCGGCTCCTTCCGCCCATGGCATCTGGTCTTCTCCTCCATGTTATGTTCCTCATGTTCCTCGACTCTACTAGTGTCTTTCCTCAGTGTTTTATCTTCAGACATAGCTGCCTAGATTTTCTTTAGTTGTTCTGGAGTTTTCCTTTTCATTGTTTAGTCGATGTCTTTTCCTCTTGATTATCAATAAAACGTTTCTATTCATAACAAAAAATATTAATGCAGTCGAGGATGTTTTTAAAGTGTATATGGCAGTTACCTCTTGGATTATGGTTATGTGTTCAAAGAGTTTCTTAATCTAAAACAAATTATTACTCGAACAAAGAATTGAACTTATGGTCACATTTGAAGTGAAGAAAAACAAAGTTGAAATAGAAGACAAATACAATTGCTTGGTTGTCGTTACAATTTCAAGTGGAGAAACAAATAGAGATAAGTAGTTTACCTAAGAATTCTCAATTGGTGCTCAAGGGGACAAAAATGGAGACAAATAAAGTCAAGATGATTGGCCACTAAAACATGGAGATAAAATCTAACAAGTTTTTTGTTTCCTGTTTTATCATGTTTCTTCATATGTATATATAGAATTTGAAAGTTTTGTTACAATTGAGGCAAAATTATTCCACTCCCTAGTGAAGTAGCTTCGTACTTAGCAAGAATTCTATATTTGTCTCACCTAATTGCTACATATAAGTCAATTCTATATTTGTCTGACATAAGGGCCATATATAACTCCCTCATTGTAGCCGGACTGTAGCCGGATTTCAACTTATGCCCGTAGGGCCTCCGCATGACGGCCACGTTATTGATTGCTCACGGCCCAATGTGCTTATAGTATAATTTGACAGCATGTATACGACTATTATTTTACAATATAAACGATTTTAAATGGGAATTTACGTTTTTGCCTAAGTTCTGAAAACTGTTATTTTAAATGGGACAATATTATTTTATATATGTTGTGAAAACTGTTACCACCTAAGTTCTGATCGGGAATTTACGTTTTTGCCTCTTGTAGTGCGGAGGTGCAGCTGGAATCATGTTCGGTGGGCGCTGATTTTTTCTACAAACTGATCGATGATACGGAATGGATTAGCTCAAGGGTAAGAATACACAATTCTCTACTTTATTACGATACTTCAATTGTTTTCTAACCTTTATTAAGTGTACAGTTGTATGAAATTGTGCTGATATTATATACGTGAACTTTCAGCACTTGGACATGGCAACCTTTCTCATCCGGAAAAGGCAACTCGCGCATCCGTTGGTATTTGGAACTCAGTGGACAACGGCAGATTGTTGCTTGCAGGTAAACATGTTACCATTTAACATTCATTGCTTCATTTGCTTTTGGTTGTCATTATGTAATATGGCTTCATTTCAATGTGTGCAGCAATTTCTAGAGCCGGTCAAAGCGACTGGCAAGACACGTGGAGCGAAGAAGGCAGCTGCTTCAAACATCAGTGACCTTACACCCAGCAAGCTGAACAATATACATCACTATGTGCGCGGTACGTGGCAACACGGGTATGGCCAAGCTTGGACAAAAGTTAGGAAGGTCTATTTTCCATATAATCTGAAATTGTCCAACTGGGTTGCAATCGAACTTGATTTCCTCAATCATACTGCAACTGTGTATGACTCGTACTCTGATTTTACCGCCACAAAGAAGCTGGTTGGACTGCTTCGCCCTATTGCCGAGACGCTGCCACAAGTGCTGTACAATATGCACTTTTATGAAGCTTCTGAGCTTGAAGAGGTTAAGCAAAGGGGGCTGCAGATGTCAAGCTTTACGCCATTCTCAGTTTGCACAATTGGAGATGTACCACAACAACGAGATGGGTAAGGTTTGTGAATTTAGTGGAGTTTAGAAACTATTTTACATAAATGCAGTTCTAATTTCCCAACTTATTGGCTTGACAGTGCGTCTTGCGGAATCATGACCGTAAAATTCTTGGAGCATCTCAGTGCTGGGATTTCGTTGCATACAATTGACCCTTTGAAGACCAAATATCACAGACTGAAGCTTGCAATAGAGGGTTTAAGGGGGGAGGCATATGTATGAGGTATATGTCTTCATGTCTGTGAATTTAGTTGAGTGTGGACTTAGGACTTGGGAATTCACTGTGCTCATTAATTATGTCAGGAACTCGTTTATATGAAGATGCAGACATGGATGCTTTGCTGGAAATTCCTGCCTTTTTGCTAAAGCTACTAGGTTTAGTTATTATGTGTAGCAACCCGGGTCTTTGGCCCTGCTGTATATTGTGAGGTGTAATATTGTACAGTCTAGAAGCAGTGGCTAATTGCCTTACATGGCACACACACTGTTTCGATTTTGAAGGTTACCTATTTTGTACACCTCCATATATAAATATTGTTGCTCTTTATGGATGCTTTTGTAGCCATTGTTCACATTTTGTGTCTGTGGTTTTGTTTGCAATTTATGTGATATAGGTAAATTTCATTTCCTGCACTGGGAATCTGTTAGTGGACTTACTGAAGCATACAGCTTTCTTAAGATTTCTCAATTTAGTTTTGACTTAGTTCGTTTTAAATAATGTCGGCAACAATTCTACTTTTCTGCTTAGCATTATGTTGTTATTGGAATTTGGAACCTCATACTGTGTTTGCTGATCTTAGCTGGAGCAGGTACCAATCACTCGTCTTTCATCTTGCATATTGGATTAGTTTCCTTCTGTATTTAAGTCATGCCACTTTGTTGCAGGGTCTAAAAGAAATTGCGGAGTCTTTGTCTGGAAGTTTGACGAAGTCAAATGATGCTATTGTGCAAGACGATATTGAAGGTCCAGGAATGAAACTGAGAAACCTGCTGAGGTTTGAATAAGAACTCTTTTATCTAGTATTTACATCATTCTTGAACATTGTAATGGAGCCAATCTGCTTCTATGCTTATGTGATGCTTTCTGCTCAGGTTCCCATTTATGGCATGCCTCTTTTTTCTTGTTTAGTTTGCTTTTTTTCTTGGGATCTTTTGCTTGTCATATCTGTGTGCCAGATAGCTGCATTTGGCACTATGAACTGACTCGGTGGGAGTTACAAATCAACATAGGTCTTAATTCTGGAACTGCCATTCATAAACTCTATCTCTGTACTTAACCCAGTTGTTTTTGCAGGTCGGTCTCAACCAAGTGTTGATTGCAATATTCTAAAGAAGATGACCATTTCTGTAGGCATACGTATGAGATGCCTTAGCTTTAATTGGTTACGTTGTTCCAAGTTTTATGTACACAATCTCACAGTCACTGCCGAGTTGTTTTTCATTTCATGTATTTCGCCGTGCTTTTTTCCCCCCATTATTCTGATTATAGAGATGAAGTAAATATTACTGTGGAGCTTATAGCATGTTTAGTTTATTTTGTGGGCTTAATTGTGTGAGAGATGCCCTTATAATGTCAAACAAACAGTATTGACATCAATCTTTTGAAATAATTGAAATCACACCATTTATTATTATGATTATTTTTGTTTCTTCCTCCGAGAACAAGCAAAGTGGTTACAAATATGAAAGATTCTGAATAAGTTTTCTTCTATCAAATTCCGGATGGACCTAGAGTTCTACGGTACCATCCGAGGATACTTCACACTGGTCTTGGAAGGACATGTAAAACGGTTATTGTGCGTTCCATTGTAGAAGCTTGAATGGATTTTTTTTTCTGTTGTATTTGGCCCAAGCATGCCAAAAATCATCCTGGTTTTGAACGAAGTGGAGACTTATTTGAGCAAATGCCATTGACATACGATATAATAGCAATATGAGGCCAATATACATACACTATAGACACAATATTAGGGCAATATAAGGATAATACGATAGCAATAGTATGACAATATACATCTAATAGGGTGGCAATATGCATACACTAGCAATACAATACAAAGGCAATATTAAGCATGCAATATAACAGCAATATTAAGTGATTCTACATACGATACATACACATCCATTACAGACTACATTTTACACATGCAAAACAAATCGCCACCGAAGCTTTAACAATACTATCCCGCGAAGGGAAAACGAAGGCAACAAAAGATCCATGTACTTCGGTATTTAGTTGGTGCATTAAATTGATGGGATTGCAAACTACACCATTAACTCATTGGCTGTAATTTACAGCAGTAGAGCATTACATTAACAACAATAAATATGGCTTACAAACGAAAAAACCAAACCTTAATGGGAAATTGGAATTTGTGGATTTCAACCCAAAATAGGACTATGTAACTAAGCATTTATTGGGAATTTCAGAAAATAAAATTGGAAAATAGGAAAATAGGAAAATAGGAAAATAGCAAAACTGCAAACTTGGAAAATGGGAAATAAGGAAACGTGGAAAATTCAAAAATTGGAAATATAGAAGAAAATGAAAATTGGAAAATTGGAAAATTGGAAAAACCAAAAAATGGAAACTTGGAAAATTGGAAAATTGGAAAGAGGAAAGTAGGAAATACGATAAAAGGACACTTGGAAAAAGGAAAAAAGGACACTTGGAAAATAGGAAAATAGGAAATTGGAAAATTGGAAATTGGAAATTGAACAAAAGGAAACTTGGATAATTGGAAAAAGGAAAAAAAGGAAACTCTGAAAACATGAAAATTGGAAAAAAGGAAAATTGGAAAATTGGAAAAAGGAAATAGGAAATAGGAAATAGAACAAAAGGAAAGTTAGCAAATTGGAAAATTGGAAAATTGGAAATAGGAAAAAAAGGAAACTTAGAAAATAGGGCAATTGGAAAAAAGAAAATTGGTTAATAGAACAATTGGATAATTGGACAAAAACTGAAAATTGGATAAATGGAAATAGGAAACAGGGACACATGGAAAAAAGGAAAATTGGAAACGAATTGAAATTGTGCAAATGGGAAATAAGACAATTACCATATTGGACAATATTAATTACTTTCTCAATTAGCCAAAGCAGGCAACTTTTTTTCATTACATAATGGGAAAATAGGAACATTGAAAAATTGGAAAATTGGAAATAGAACAAAAGGAAACTTGGGAAATATAAGGATGGATAACAATTGTCGTGTCCGTGATATTTGAAATCAGGATTACTTTGAACGAAGTGGAGTGTTATTAGACCAAATGCCATTGACATACGATATAATAGCAATATCAGACCAATATACATCCACTATAGAGCCAATACGGGAGCAATATATGGATGATACGGTAGCAATAGTTTTACACTATACATCCAATAAGTGGCAATATTCATACACTATATATGCAATACAAAGTCAATATTAAGCAATATACACGCAATATAACAGCAATATTAAGTAAATGTACATACAATACACACACATCCATTACAGTACATTTCACAGATGCAAAACAAATCGCCCCCGAACCTTAACAATACTATCCCGCGAAGGGAAAACGAAGGCAACAAAAGATCCATGTACTCGGGTCAGATGAACTGAAGCAGCACTCACCCTTACTACAGGTCCATCAAAAGATCCATGTCTTTGTTCTTTGTCCTCGCTGCACGCACGAGACTATGATGAGGTATTCCCTCAGCACCCATATTCAGCACATCCCACACAGCAGCTACATCAATTTCACTCCAATTGTAGTTTGGTGAGATGACCGAAGCATAATCTCGGAACATTTCGAAGCCGTTGTTGAAACATTCAACCATTTCATGGTTATATTCTTCAGATTTTGTGAATTTTTCGACGGCATCTTTCTATCGCTGTTCCAATTTCAACTTCAACGACTCTAACTTTTTGCTTCGACTTTTTGCTTTTAGAGTTTGCTTCACTTCTCCAGCAAATGCTTTGTTCAACTTGTTGGCCAAGTTTCCCATCACTTGGCCATCAAGATCACATTTGCTCTCCCACCAATCTGTTGCCTTAGAGAAATATTGGAGCTCCTGCTTCACGGCACAGATTTTGTCAAGGGGATCAGTGCTGTCGGCCTCACTTCCAGATGAAGTGGGATCATCATTGGGAGTCAGCGGTGGAGATGGGAATGGCACATGCCACGGCATGTCCCCCGGGTAACTCACTTGCTCGTTTGGAGGCCGTACATCCAACATCTTCAAGTATTGAAGTATTGAAGTACTACAATTCACAGCTGCCGACTACAACAAAACAAATAAACGTAGATTCTGTCTGAAGTTGTAAACGACAATATGGTTAGCTTTAGTGGAGAATGTTTGCGTTTGAGTAAGACTGATATGAAGTACTGATATGAATGTGGAGAATGCTTGCCTTTGAGTAAGACTGATATGAAGTACTGATATGACTGTTTGCCTTTGCCTTTGAGTCAGACTGATATGAATGTTTACCTTTCCCGTTAATTAAGCTGCCTATGTTGCAGTTATATATACGAAGGTTCATATATTGGGTATTTTGTTGGTGCATTAAATTGATGGGATTGCAAACTACACCATTAACTCCTTGGCTGTAATTTACAGCAGTACAACATTACATTAACAACAATAAAATTGGCTTACAAACGAAAAAAAGCAAACCTTAATGGGAAATTGCAAAATTGCAAAATAGCAAAATAGCAAAAGTGCAAAAGTGCAAACTTGGAAATTGGGAAATAAGGAAACTTGGAAAATTGGAAAATTGAAAATAGAAGAAAAGGAAAATTGGTAAATTGGAAAATCGGAAATACGAAAAAATGGAAACTTTGAAAATTGGAAAATTGGAAAATTGGAAAGAGGAAACTAGGAATAGGATAAAAGGACACTTGGAAAATTGGAAAATTGGAAAAAGGAAAAAAGGACAGTTGGAAAATAGGAAATTGGAAAATTGGGTAATTGGAAAATAAAGCAACTTGGAAAATTGGAAAATTCGAAATTCGAAATTGAAGAAAAGGAAACTTGGAAAATAGGAAAAAGGAAAAAAAGGAAACTCTGAAAACATGAAAATTGGAAAAAAGGAAAATTGGAAAATTGGAAATAGGAAATAGGAAATAGGAAAAAAGGACACTTGGAAAATAGGCAAATTCGCAAATTGGAAAATTGGAAAATTGGACTATTGGATACCTGGATAATTGAAAAATAGCAAATAAGGCAACTTGGAAAATAGCAAAATAGGAAATAGAACAAAAGGAAAGTTAGCAAATTGGAAAATTGGAAAATTGGAAAATTGGAAATAGGAAAAATAGAAAACTTAGAAAATAGGGCAATTGGAAAAAAGAAAATTGGTTAATAGAACAATTGGATAATTGGACAAAAACTGAAAATTGGATAAATGGAAATAGGAAACAGGGACACATGGAAAAAAGGAAAATTGGAAACGAATTGAAATTGTGGAAATGGGAAATAAGACAATTACCATATTGGACAATTTTAATTACTTTCTCAATTAGGCAAAGTAGGCAACTTTTTTTAATTACATAATGGGAAAATAGGAACATTGAAAAATTGGAAAACTGGAAATAGAACAAAAGGAAACTTGGGAAATTGCGAAATAGGAAAAAATAGGCACAAATAATGAAAAAATGGATAATTTGATAATTGCATAATTGGATGACACATGGAAAATAGGAAAATATGAATAATGGAAAAATGGAAACGAATTGAGATTGCTGAAATGAGAAATAAGACAATAACCATATTGGTCAATTTGAATGAGTTGATCAATTAGGCAAATAGGCAAATCCCTTATTTGAATTACATAATGGGAAAATTACCAACTTCGGAACATCCAAAATAGAAATATATTACAAAAAGGCATACAGTCAACTGGGTAATAACTCCCGCCCAATACTATCCCGCCTAAGACTCCCGCCAATCCCTCCCGCCAATGACTCCCCCTAATCCCTCCCGCCACTAACTGTCTCTGTTACTTCAGGTCATTAAAACCTGCCTATATTAATAAACCCAGCTGTTTGAAATGAAAGCTTCCATCACATTAACTCCTGCTTGCAGCCATTACCTTCCCCACTGATTTCACTCCCATCACATTTAGTCCCCCTTTTTTCCAATTAAGTCATACACCAGCCTACAATAAATATCGAAGACCATGGACCATAACCTCACACCAAACCCAACGCTTTCAATTACTGAAGGAGGGGAGACTGAAACAGAAGCCAAGTCACCCAATTCACTCACTGCAGACTTGGTCCATGGCATGCAGCAATGTCGAGGCAATACCATGTTTTGGAAAAATCTCCATGCAGACATAGTATCAAAAATTGTGGAGGGCCAAGCTAGATGGGATGTCATAAAAAAGCGCACAATTCGCTCTCGTTATCATGCCCGCATGCATCTCGTACATATAAAGGCAATCAAAGGAAATATTGAAATTGCCCCTACCACTGCAATTATGGTATTCAAGGAATCAGAAGAAATGGCCAAGTTGAAGCAAGAACAAGTGGAAAGGGGATTTGAACTATTTCGTAAGTTTGCAAAAATAGTGGATCCGGCAGGAAACTGGGCCAACATCACTGTGGGCGGGGTCATGAATTTCATGGGTTGTGGTCGCCGCACTTGAACAGTATGCAAACTTCGAATTTGTCAACAGCAGGGAAATGGAACTATGAGGTGGCCTCTTTTTGTATTATGTAACCATGGGGTGGCCTGTTGTTGTATTATGTAAGTTTGGAAATAGGATTTTATGGAATGATCATGCCTCTTTTTGTATTTGTGCGTATACAGTTTATCGGTGTCCAGTTGAGTGGCGATATAGCAGCAATAACTATACAATAAACAAGCGTATAATGGCAATATTATGTCAATAAGAGTACAATAGAGAGATGATAGAGTTACAATATGATCCTATTACAGTACGTACTGCATTAGAATGTTTTTCAAATTATTTGGTCCTCAACAATTTGGTGAAAAAAAAAAAAAAAAGTAATTACAACCTGGAAAAAGGATGAAGTATACATCCCTTAAAAGACATATGGCCTACATTACAGACCTTCAAAATGAACTCTATATATATAATGCATGCCTTGTGGCACCATCACATCCCCCCCTAAATTACAGAAACATGACACCCTAAAACCTCATGCTCCTTCCTCTTTCAACCCCTAAATTATCCATTGGATGCCCAATACTAGATCACTGCTTGGGGGGTGGGATACCCTGCAACTCCATAACAGAATTGGTAGGGGAGAGTGGTTCCGGGAAGACGCAGCTTTGTCTCCAACTTACGGTACGAGCTCAGCTCCCACCCTCACATGGCGGACTAGGGGGCTCCTCCGTCTACATATTCACAGAATTTAGCTTCTCATTTCGTCGATTGCAACAACTAGGCAACCTTTATCATGCATCATACCCCAACTTAATAAGGTTGGAGCCATTGGAAGACATATATGTTCGTGGTGTTCACGATGCTCAAGAACTCATCCATGTCCTTGGAGACATAGAAGCATTTATTGTCATTGATCACACCCGCCTACCTGTCAAACTCATTGTCATTGATTCCATTGCTGCATTGTTCCGATCACAGTATCAGACAACACCGGGAGATTTGAAACGGCAGTCTGAATTGTTCTTCAACATATCTGGGACATTGAAGGGTTTAGCAAATAAGTTTGGGTTGGCGGTGGTTGTCACCAACCAAGTGGTGGATTTTATTGGGCCACATGATGGAGTGAATGGGGTGAGGTTGGGAAACTTGGAGTCCCTGGACACATCAGGCAGACGGGTGAGTCCAGCTTTGGGACTGGCTTGGGCACATTGCATAAATTCAAGAGTGTTCTTGGCAAGACATGAGCAATCTATTGGGGTTAACATTCGTAATGCTCCTTCAACAACTATATGTAGTCAAACACATAGGACATTTCACCTTGTATTTGCCCCACATCTGGCCTATGCATCCGCCGAATTTGTAATCAGAAAAGAAGGTTTAGTCGGAGTATCAGGGTAACTGTGTAATAAAGGAATTCTAAGAACTTTAATGTTTTGGATCATTTTGGAATTACATTCCAGGCCCTTTAATTTCGCACTCAAATTATAATAGCAATCTGGAAGCAATACCAGTGCAATAAAAGTACAATACAATAGCAATCTGGAAGCAATACAGCATGCTGTAGCAATGCAACCCAAATTATGCAAATTTAAAACAATTCCCATTCAACATAACATGAAACCCACCACAAATAAAAGTAAAGTTTACATGACCTACCAAAGCAACACAAATCATATTGTCTAAGATACATTGCGCAATGGAATATTGTTTTTACAGGTGCTTTTATTGTGGCCTCCGGAACCACACCTTGAGCACTTTCTTGTAATGGTGCCCTCTCCGTGCGAGGGAATTCTTAACTTCTTTCGTCTGCCTGGCATGACCCTTGCCATGGGAGGCAGCACAACTTGACTTCGAACATCTTCAGGAATATCCCACCTTCCGTGAGGCTGTACCGGGTAGATGCTATCCGAATAAGCATCCATCCAAGTTTTTCGAGTGTAATACCGAGAAGCCTTTGAGTATACATTTACTTTCAAGAAGCGGCAAACTGCAACTACATGCTTGCAAGGTAGCTGCTCAAGCTGAAACTTTCTACAACTACAACTGTTGTTCGTCAAATCTATGAGGCCGTCCATATAACCGTCCAAAACATTATACTGTGCATTATTTACTTTTAACCACATTCATCCTTGCAGCATCCTCCAACCTGTTCCTCAACTTCTTCTCTCCAAAATTGGGGCACAATGTTGTTGTGCAATTCAAAGCCAAGTCACGACGTTCGGTGAACCATTTCACAAGGAGATTCATAATTTCCCCTATCAAATGAACCACTGGCATCATCCTTGCAAACCTAAGGACTGAGTTGATTGACTCCACAATATTTGTTGTCATTACATTTTAGCGGCGTCCATCCATGTGAGCTCTAGACCACTTATGTAACCCTGCGTCTTCAAGATATTGAGCAACATGTTCCTTTCGCTTGATCTTGCGAAAATGACAATCAAATTCAGCAATGGAATAAGATTTCGCAGCCTTCTCAAAGTTCATAAGTATGTGATCACGCTTTTTCAACTTGCAAGTGCGTTTCATGTTCCCCTTCATATGATAAAAGCATATGCCATGTTGCGCCGTTGGAAAAACTTTGTTCCACACATTCTCTATGCTAACATTGCGATCAGAAATAATAACAAGATTGGGACACTCACCAATGGCTTCATGAAGTTTAGTGAAAAACCAATGCCATGATGCATCCGTCTCCAAATCCCCGATCCCAAAAGCAAGAGGATATATATTTCGATTACCATCAAATGCATTTGCTACAAACATAACACCCTTGTACTTGGATTTTAAATGAGTGGCATCCACGGCTATCACTGGGCGCATGGAAGAACGAAACCCTCTAATACATGCGCCAACCGCCATAAATAAATACACAAAGTGATTGTTCTCATCAGTTTGGATGTGTGTTTTTGTGCCGGGATTCATACGCTCTAATTCATAGCAATAAGCTGGAAGGATATAATATGCCTCCTCCGCTGATCCTCTAATGGACAATAGAGCTAACTCCCTTGCTTTCCAAGCTTTCGAATAATGGATGCTGAAACCAAAGTTGTGTTTCACATCTCTCATAATGTCACTTGGTGTGTATATTGTCCGAGAATCCTTAAACTTCCTTTTAAATGAAGTGGCTACAAGTGCTGCAGTTGCTTGACGATGATTGTCACTTACAACCCTCAAATCACATTTATGGACAGTTGTACACCTCACAATCATGAAGCTGTTATCTCCAAATCTCGATGCTTGGACTCGCCATGGGCATGGACGTTGACAACAAACCACAACCAACCTCTTAGTGCAAGACGATTGCACCTTAAATTCAAAGTGGCCTCTTAATGCCATCAACTGTAACTCCGTCAACAATGCTTTCTTAGTAGAGAAAATTTGCCCAACTGTAATTTTCGGATTCCAATGACTTCGCGAAAATCCCCCATCCAAATATGCTTCTCCATCATTTACACCGGCTTCATTGTACCGGTTCTGTTCACCTATTTCATTCGAATAATGTTCACGAATGGGTTCAGATTCTCCTCCTAAACGCATTATTGGCAGTTGGGCAGATGTGTTCAAGCAGCCCAAAATAGGAGGGGCAGAGTACACTGACACTTCATTTCTTTCAGTACCATTATCACCACCATGCATCTGATCCACCTCGCTAAAATCAATCATATCCATAAAATCTGTCCCTATTTCACCTCCCACATCAGTGCCATTTGTATTATTCCAAGTTACTTGATTGCTTTCAACAATGCCAACTGAAGAACGACCCATCCGACTACTATCTGTCGTCATATGCATACTATCAACTACATCATTTCTCAGTCCTTTATCTTCTATACTCACGAGTAAGGGAGCTAGTTTTGAAGGTGTTACCTCACAATTGTACTTCATAAAAAATTTGACATCATCATCGTCCTCAATCTTTATGTGCTTCCACTCATTCGAGGCCACCAAAACTGAGAATTTTAAGCTAACCTTGTCTTCCCTGCCGTTTGTATTACGAATCTGATGCACACGGTCCAACACTTCAGCAAATTTAATGGTCCGTGGAACTATTAAGTCTTTTGACTCACCCCCTTCGTATTTGCACATCTTCTTCGAGGTGACCCATTTTCCATTGTAGCACACGAGAATAACAATTGTCTCCATTTCTGACCATGACAAAACAACATTTCATTAACACAATATAACCACAATAACCATACAATACAATAGCAATATAACAACAATATAAAAGCAATATAATAGCAATATAACATCAACATAACAGCAATACGACAGTGAAATAAGAGGAACGCAACTGCAGTACAACAGTAACACATCAGCAATCACACTATACAGATATACTACATCAAATGGAAAATCCCAAGTTTCAAGATTCACATATCCAGACCAATCTAAGTGCAATTGGTACAAACCCAGATGACTGAGCATGACTATTCAACAAAACCTAACCCAAAGCAATTAAAGCCAAAACGAATTTATCACAAACCCAAACAATCAAAATATAACCCATTTCACATAATCCCACTAATTTTAAGAAAATAACCATCAACACTACCTTTTCGAGGTCGGCAATCCACTAAAGCTTCAAGGTTGCAAGCAGCTATTCAGAAGACATACCTAAAGGGAGGGGTTCGCGATTCCAAACAGAGAGCAAGAGACCGAATAGAGGGAGAAAGATACATAACGAAGCTAGAGAGAGAAAGAGCTGCGCTATGAGAAAGAGAGCAAAGAGAGAGACACAGAGTTGCGCTAGACACAGAGAGAGCCAAGAGAGACACAACGAGCTGCTTTAGACAGAAACCAAACAGAAAGAGAGCTGTGCCAGAGAGAGAGAGAGAGCTGAGTGACCTAAGAGAGAACAAAATTTCTGAAGTTGTGAAAATTCAGCAATAAGTGGACAATAATTTTATATTTATAGGTGATAGTTGTACAAATATTTGGGGGGGGGGGGGGGGGGGTGGGGGGGTGGTATTAGGGTTTAGGGTTTAGGGGGGTGGTATTTTTAGTTAAGATTATAAAATTGGGGGTATATACCGCTATTTCCCAATATTCTATGTATGTGTATATTTAAAAAAAAAATTAAACTATCTTCATTTAAACTTTTAATTATAAATTCTTTTATACATGAAACAACACATATAAGATAAGTATATTCATTTGAGCTTGACAATTGTAATATTTCATTTGTGTAGAGCAAGACTAACATATTGAATGCAAGTATCACAAACTACTTCCATTCATAATGAACAAATAGTATAGATCATTGTGTGTGTGTGTGTGTATACATAGATATATTATAGGGTAGTATCATATGACACTTATTAAAACACACTTTTGTTTTAAATGAAACATGTTATAAAATTAAGGGAATTGACTTGAGAGAGAATTTAGAGGAAGACAAATGTAATATGGAAGAACAATTCTTAAAGCTCAACCATAAGATAGAAATATTATACACAGCTTTACCTTTTTTAAATTTTATTTGTGAAGATTCCAATTCTTTCCTTTATTCATTAACCCTCCCCGATTGGTAATGTGTGGCTGTAGGAAGGTCAATTTATTTGTTGCTCGACTGCCCTAAACTTATATTGTATCTTTTGCAGCTCTGAGATGTCTAAGGATCAAATGGTTTTAGATCTTACATCATGCACAAGAGTACTATTCTGGAGTGGGATTTTTCTTGGTTCAGTGTCAATTGGAGTCCTTGCCTATGCTGTTTCCCGGCGCAAATTTCCCTTGAAATGTTAAATTTTTTTACTCCACTCTGCTTGTGAATTCCTGTTCAATCTCGAAAACTATTAAATGTCTGTAGGCTGGTGTGAGGGACAACTTCGTATAATACTGAAGTTCTGTAATGTGTATGTACTTTCCTTCCATGGGATTCATTCAACCATGTTGAATTCCTGATTTCAGTTTCTTTTAACCCTTCTCTTTCATGTCTTGCACGAATAGAACTGCCCCTCTTTTGATTTTCCTTAACCTAACTTGTCCTTGTCAGGGAGGGGTGGATGAGAAATGTTTTACATAATAAATTTTCATTATGTTGTCCTTATATCTAAAGAGGAAAAAAAAAAAAAAAAAAAAAGAAGAAGAGGAGATTGAATAACTCTAGATTTCCTTCTCAGCTACTCTACAAAATAGGTGAGAGCTGACAGAAGGTCGGCTCATAGAAAATGAAAAACTATTGATTTTCTCCATCTTTCCAAACCTATGAAAATAAAAGCATCCTTTCTTCTCTCCACGATTCTCCCTTTTGTTTTACCTGGCCTAAAGTGATCCAGAAATAATTTTCTTCAAAGATATGTAATTCAGGAAAATGAACATACAGAGATGTATTACAAATTCTGTTTTACTTTTGGTCTGATACTACAACTTCAGTAATTATTACACAATTATCTCATTCTGGTATGGGATCTCGTTCTGGTATTGTTTATATATGAAAGATGACAATGCCATACCAATAATACAAAAGGCAAACAATATGCAGGCAACAGGATAATGTCATTAAATTTTACTCACGCAAATACCAGCACATGATTCGAGTTTATATAATCAACCAAGTTATATACAACACCAGTTTATAAAATATCCGTTCTTAAACGACCCTTATCTAGTCTAGTTCAACATGTCAAAAAGACATTTTCAAAATCCTAGACCCAGTTTCATCAATAGCTGAAGAAAGAGCTGTAGATTTCTCTAGGCTAGCCTTTAACGATTGCTGGGTAGCTTTGAGTTTCTCAAAACTTTCAACATCAGCCATTGCGAAAAGAACTATCTATCTATCTATCTTTCTCAGAATCCCCAACAATTAACTGAAATAACTTGTGTCACCTTTTGTTGTGAAATGAGCACAAAACTCAACTCACCCTCTCCTAATGATCTTGTTGTGGATGGACTTTGTGACACACACAAGAATGGATGAATCACACACACACACCCTTGAGAAACAAACCAAGCACAAAGTGACACAAGTATTTTAGAGGTTCAGCAATTGCCTACATCCTCTTGGTGATCCCCTTGAGAAATTCACTAATGAAAGAATAATTTACAACTTTGGTTTACACAGAAACCCCCTTAGAACTCTATTCTCTCCCCAAGCTCTCTTTTCTCTCACACCCCTTGCTCAACACTTTGATACACTTGTGAACAATCTCACAACCCTTGGTGTTTCCCCTTTGTGTCAAGACTCTCAAGACCCAACTCAGCTCCTATCTTGAACTGATTGCCCTCTCTTTCTTCCTCCCTTGGTGAGATAACCTCCCTTTGCACACAATAGCTCCCAGCTACTTGACAACTTTGAGATTAACCACACTTGTTGTCTTGCTTCCTCTTCCCTTTAATACACAAGCCTTTGGACTTCAGAAGAGACTCCTTCTTTCCTCCCACGTTCTGCCCTTGGTTACCTAACATGGACCACAACTTGGGCAGACCAAAGGCTAGGCATTGATAGCTGCAACTTCAGCCACCCTATCTAGAGCTATAAGTTAGGTACTCTTTGAAACAAGTCAACAATCCTCATTCAATGGTGCTCCAGCTTTTCCAGCACCTTGCTAGACCTCCTAGAACCCATAACACACCTTAGAGGCCCGAGGGATTAGGTAGGGAACCAATACATGTGAAGGCCTCTTGAAAAACGCGTGGAAGAAAACAGCACAGCAGCCCTGGCGACCGGTCGCCCTGCAGGCGACCGGTCGCTTGCACCTTGCGACCGGTCACTTTTCGCGACTTCCAGCTTCGCCTCCAGACTTCGAATCTGCTTCAAAACGACCGGTCGCAAATACCCAGCGATCGGTCGCTTCCTCCTTCACTTGCATACTTAATGTGAGCCATTTTTCCAACAATCTCCACCTTGGCGAACCATTAATCATCCCATGGACCATTGTTGAACTCTAGAACCTCTTCAACCTCTTAGAAATCGTTCTAGTAATTTCCAAGAACTCCACCATGTCAATACACCTCTTGCCTCAATGCACCTTTGGTGGAAGGTGCTCCACCCAAGCCTAGACTTGAGTAACTTGGACCTCTTGTGCAGAAAAGAGTTCCCCCTTGCCAAATTCGTTGCTCCTTGCCTTCTTGGAACCTTGAATCATGGACTTCCCTTGATATGCAAAACTCATACCAAACCTTTGTTCACTAAATCCCCACTTAGCACTCCTTGCTCTTGGATTTAAGAACACCTTTCTTTTCATCTATGCACCTCTCCAACTTTCCCGTTTCATGCTCCCTCTAGCACTCCGAAACGTGGCTGGAACTTCTTGGTCCATCCATCCAAAACCTAGGGATGGTTTGATGGATTCCTTGGGCCCGGACCTTGCACTTGATGATGGCTCCACCTCAAGTAGAACCCCTTTGTGAGTTTGTTGTTGTTGCCCTCCTTCTTCAGCCCTTGTGTCAAGCTCCACCTCAAATGGAGTCTCCCATGACCACCTTGGCAAGAAGCTCCTCTTCAACAACATCCTTCTCATCATCCTTTGTCTTGACTTCACCTTCTGCACTAATGAATTCAAGCACCTTTGATGATGAAGCTTTTCTTACTTAACTTAATCTTGCATGCAAGAAGAACTTGCTATGACTTCCCCGTTACTCTCCTCCGTAACGATCAAGAGTTCATCACATGTGTCCTCATCACACACGTTGGCTGAACTTCCAGCTTTCTTCATCTTCTCCTTCCATATTGGACAATTCCGCTTCCAATGATCCTTAGACCCACACTCGAAGCACCCTTCATTGTCCTTGGACTTAGAGTTCCTCCCGTTGCTTCTCTTGCCTTCATGCTTGCTTGAATGATTCCCTGCGAATAGACCCGTGTCTTGAGAGTTTTCCTCCGAACGTTGGGACATCCGGTGATGCGTCATCACATCTTGCACCACCTCCTCAAACTTCAAAGTACTCTTCCCAAACATAAGCGTTGTTCGGAAATGTTTATAAGACGGAGGCAAGGATGTTAGAAACATGAGTGCCTTATCCTCCGTATCATACAACACTTCCATCCTTTGCAAATCAGCAACACATCTATTGAAGCTGCTCAAATGCTCCATTAGATTACCTTCCTCCTCCATCCGAAGATTTAGGAGTTCTTCCTTGAGGAAGAGCTTGTTGGACAACGACTTCCCTGCAAACATCTCTTCGAGCTTCTCCCAAGTTTGCTTTGCTGTGTCTTGCATCACATTGATGAGCACCTCATCGGTGATGTAGTTCTCGATGGCTCCTCTAGCCAACTCATCTAGCACACCCCACTCCGCATCTGTCATGGTTGTTGGCTTCTTCTCCTTGCCTCCCAAGACAATGCTGAGATTTTGTTGTGTAAGGGCTGACTTCATCCTCCTTTGCCATAGAGTGAAGTTCTCCTTCCCTGTGAAAGGCTTCAACTCCACCTTCATGGTGACAGATTGTGGTTGCCTCTGCTGCAAAGAGCTACCTCCTTCTTCACCTTCCTTCTCACTTGCCATCTTCAACACACTAGAACTTGCTGCTCAAACTCAGCTCTGATACCACTTGTTGTGAAATGAGCACAAAACTCAACTCACCCTCCCCTAATGATCTTGTTGTGGATGGACTTTATGACACACACAAGAATGGATGAATCACACACACACACCCTTGAGAAACAAACCAAGCACAAAGTGACACAAGTATTTTAGAGGTTCAGCAATTGCCTACATCTTCTTGGTGATCCCCTTGAGAAATTCACTAATGAAAGAATAAGTTACAACTTTGGTTTACACAGAAACCCCCTTAGAACTCTATTCTCTCCCCAAGCTCTCTTTTCTCTCACACCCCTTGCTCAACACTTTGATACACTTGTGAACAATCTCACAACCCTTGGTGTTTCCCCTTTGTGTCAAGACTCTCAAGACCCAACTCAGCTCCTATCTTGAACTGATTGCCCTCTCTTTCTTCCTCCCTTGGTGAGATAACCTCCCTTTGCACACAATAGCTCCCAGCTACTTGACAACTTTGAGATTAACCACACTTGTTGTCTTGCTTCCTCTTCCCTTTAATACACAAGCCTTTGGACTTCAGAAGAGACTCCTTCTTTCCTCCCACGTTCTGCCCTTGGTTACCTAACATGGACCACAACTTGGGCAGACCAAAGGCTAGGCATTGATAGCTGCAACTTCAGCCACCCTATCTAGAGCTATAAGGTAGGTACTCTTTGAAACAAGTCAACAATCCTCATTCAATGGTGCTCCAGCTTTTCCAGCACCTTGCTAGACCTCCTAGAACCCATAACACACCTTAGAGGCCCGAGGGATTAGGTAGGGAACCAATACATGTGAAGGCCTCTTGAAAAACGCATGGAAGAAAACAGCACAGTAGCCCTGGCGACCGGTTGCCCGTTACTGGCGACCGGTCGCTTTGCACTCTGACTGCAGGCGATCGGTCGCTTGCACCTTGCGACCGGTCGCTTTTCGCGACTTCCAGCTTCGCCTCCAGACTTCGAATCTGCTTCAAAACGACCGGTCACAAATACCCAGCGACCGGTCGCTTCCTCCTTCACTTGCATACTTAATGTGAGCCATTTTTCCAACACCTTTTGTAGTGCACTAAGATTTTAGAAGAGTGCAGTACAAAATTCTGTCATGGTTTCTTCTAAACTACTCAAACTTACCAAATCAAATTAAGAGAATAACCATATTCAAAGCAACCCTCAGTTGCAAGATAAACACTACAATTCATAAACACAACCATATGATAAAACGGGGCAATCCCAATGTATGAAACAGAGTAAATCGTTTAACATTCAGCCATGATAGTACACATACTCAGTTCATCAATTAAATCAAAAATCAATCTTACCACATATCCAAATCATAATTTCAATGGGAAAAAGTACTCTATACAGATACCATTCTCAACATTCAGCCATGGTAGTATATAAGAATTAATTCATAAATTTGCTTTAAAAAAAATTACTAAAGTTTGAAGATGTCTGGTTCATAACCATAATGAAATTTTTAATACAACACATACTCAGTTCTTCAATTCAATCAAAAATCAATCCTACCACATATCCAAATCATAATTTCAATGAAAAAACAACTCTATACAAATACTATTCTCCTATGTTTTTCTCTCTCCATCAGTCATCAACATCATTAGACTTATTTTATATCTGCCTCTGTACGAATAAATAAACTATCTTTTTTTCACACTGGGATTTCCAAAGTAAAATTAACATCTTGTTTGTTTATAGCAAGGACCCAATTAACATCTTACATTTCCTTAGTTCAATTTCGTTCCAAAGTTACAAATGCAGATGCATCAATCAACCGATTGCAGAAATTGAAAGCAAAATTAGAAATCGATGACATATAAAACCCTAACCCTAAACCCAACCTCATTTTCAATCTGTTAGATCAAAGCACAAAAAAACATTGTTTGAGAGAGAGAGATGGACCTGGAGTCCTGGAGATTGGCAGTGGACTTCTTTTCGACGCCGAGAACGATGGTGTCGGTGCCACGTACGCCGACGGCGGCGTCACCCTTGCGCACAGCTTCGAGCGCGTATTCGACTTGGAAGAGATCAGAGGCTAAGGCGAGGTTAGTAGCAGACGGAGATGAGTTTAGATGGAGATGGATTTTCGAATCGAAAAAGAAGGCGGCAAGGAAGCGGGTGAACAATGGAAAACTGATGGGCTGGGCAGATATTTCTGTAAAGAAGTCGAAGCCTCCAGTCGAAGAACGAACCCTGCTCTCCCATCTTTGCCCCTGAAGCTGTCAAACCAGCCGGTTGAAATCGAACCAAGCGCCTCTCAAGAAGAAACAGAAGCATAGTTCGATCTGAAGGAGAGAAGGGGCAAAACAGGGAAAAATAAAGGGAAATAGCCCAAAATGCCACTAATTTTTTAGTTTTAAGTGGAAATACCAAGCCTCCCCAAAAATTTTGCAAATACCACCTATAAATATATATTTATTGTCCACTTACAGCCCACATAACACTTTTTCTGAAATTTAGTTCTCTCCCACTCTCTATTCGTTCTCTCTCTCTCTCTCTCTTAGGTCTGTATTCGCTATCTCTCTCTCTCTCTCTCTCTCTCTCTCTCTCTCTCTCTCCCTCTAACGCAGCTCTCTCTCTCTCTCTCTCTCATGCAGTTGTACTTGTTCTGAATTGTCCCCATCTCTCTGTTGTGAATCTGGAAACCCTACATCGACTCCATCTTCTAGGTAAGTCTTTTGAATAACATAAGGTCGCAGCTGCTTGCAACCTTGAAGCTCTACTCCATTGCTGACCTCCAATAGGCATTCTTGATGGTCATTTTCTTAATCTTTGTGGAATTCTGTGAAATTGGTTTACTTTTGATTGCTTGGGTTGCCATGAAATTGGTTTTATTTTAATTGCTTTGGGTAATGTTTTTTTGAATCTTCATGCTCATCGATCTGGGTTTTTACCAAATGCATTTAGATTGCTCTGGATATATGAATGTTGAAACTTCGGATTTTCCATTTGATGTAGTAGATTTGTATAGTCTGATTGTGATGAATCCTTGTTCAGTGTTGTGTTAGTGTTGTTTTAGTGCGGTTGTGTTGCTGTTATATTGCTATTGTATTGATGTTGTATTGTCATCGTGTTGCCTGGTTATTGTTGTTGTATTGCAGTGATTTGGTCGTGGCTTCAAATGTGTTAATGAAATGTTGTTTTGTGATGGTCAGAAATGGAGACAATTGTTATTTTGGTTTGCTACAATGGAAAATGGGTGACCTCAAAGAAGATGTGCAAATACAAAGGGGGTGACTCAAAAGGCTTAATAGTACCACGAAGCATCACATTTTCTGAACTGTCGATCATCAGATTGGTAATACAAACAACACGGAAGACAAGGTTTGCTTAAAGTTCTCAGTTTTGGTGGCCTCGAATGAGTGGAAGCATATAAAGATTGAGGATGATGATGATGTCAAGTTTTTTATGAAGTACAATTGTGAGGTAACACCTTCAAAACTAGCTCCCTTACTCGTGAGTATAGAAGATAAAGGACTGAGAAATAATGTAGTTGATAGTATGCATATGACGACAAATAGTAGTCGGATGGGTCATTCTTCAGTTGCCATTGTTGAAAGCAATGTGGGAGGTGATGTTGAGACAGATATTATAGACATGATTGATTTTAGCGAGGTGGAGGAGATGCATGGTGGTGATAATGGTACTGAAACAAATGAAGTGTCAGTGTACTCTGCCCCTCCTATTTTGGGCCGCTTGAACACATCAGCCCAGTTGCCAATAATGCGTTTAGGGGGAGAATCTGAACCCACTCGTGAACATAATTTGAGTGAAATGAGTGAACAAAACCAGTACTATGTGGCTGGTGTAAATGATGGAGAAGCATATTTGGACACAGAGTATTTGTGAAGTGATTGGAATCGGAAAATTAAAGTTGGGCAAATTTTCTCTAGTAAGGGAGCCTTGTTGACCAACTTACGGTTCATGGCATTGAGAGGCCACTTTCAATTTAAGGTGCAATTCTCTTGCACTAAGAGGTTGCTTGTGGTTTGTTGTCAACGTCCATGCCCATGGCGGGTCCGAGCATCGAGAATTGGAGAATACAACTTCATGATTGTGAGGTGTACAACTGTCCATGAATGTGATTTGAGGTTCGTAAATGACAACCATCGTCAAGCAACCGCATCACTTGTAGCCACTTCATTGAAAAGGAAGTTGAAGGATTGTCGGACAATATAAACACCAAGTGACATAATGAGAGATGTGAAACACAACTTTGGTTTGACCATTCATTATTCGAAAGCTTGGAAAGCGAGGGAGTTAGCTCTAATGTCCATTAGAGGATCAGCCGAGGAGGCATATTATATCCTTCCAGCATTTTGCTATGAATTGGAGTGTATGAATCTCGGCACAAAGACACACATCCATACTGATGAGAACAATCACTTTGTGTATTTTTTTATGGCAGTTGGCGCATGTATTAGAGGGTTTCGTTCTTCCATGCGCCCAGTGATAGCAGTGGATGCCACTCATTTAAAATCCAAGTACAAGGGTGTTATGTTTGTAGCAAATGCATTCGATGGTAATCGAAATATATATCCTCTTGCTTTTGGGATTGGGGATTTGGAGACGGATGCATCATGACATTGGTTTTTCACTAAACTTCATGAAGCCATTGGTGAGTGTCCCAATCTTGTTATCATTTCTGATCGCAATGTTAGCATAGAGAATGTGTGGAACAAAGTTTTTCCAAGAGCGCAACATGGCATATGCTTTTATCATATGAAGGGAAACATGAAACGCACTTGCAAGTTGAAAAAGCATGATCAAATGCTGATGCACTTTGAGCAGACTGCGAAATCTTATTCAATGGCTGAATTTGATTGTCATTTTCGTAAGATCAAGAGAAAGGAACAGGTTGCTAAATATCTTGAACAAGCAGGGTTACACAAGTGGTCTAGAGCTCACATGGATGGACGCCGCTACATTGTAATGACAACAAATATTGCAGAGTCAATAAACTCAGTCCTTAGGTTTGCAAGGATGCTGCCAGTGGTTCATTTGATAGGGGAAATTATTAATCTGCTTGTGAAATGGTTCACCGAACGTCGTGAGTTGGCTTTGAAATGCACAACAACATTGTGCCCCAATTTTGGCGAGAAGAAGTTGAGGAATAGGTTGGATGATGCTTCAAGGATGAATGTCCTTAAACTAAATAACGTACAGTATAATGTTGTAGATGGTGATACGGACGGCCTCGTACATATGATGAACAACAGTTGTAGTTGTAGGAAGTTTCAGCTTGAGCAGCTACCTTGCAAGCATGTAGTTGCAGTTTGTCGCTTCTTGAACCAAAATGTATACTCCAAGGCTTCTCGGTATTACACTCGAAATACCTGGTTGGATGCTTATTCGGATAGCATCTACCCAGTACAGCCTCAGGGAATGTGGGTTATTCCTGAAGATGTCCGAAGTCGAGTTGTGCTACCTCCCATGGCAAAGGTCATGCCAGGCAGACGGAAGAAGCTAAGAATTCCCTCACAAGGAGAGAGCACCATTACAAGAAAGTGCTCAAGGTGCGGTTCCACGGGCCACAATAAAAGCACCTGTAAAAACAATATTCCACTGCGTAATGTATCTTAGACAATATGATTTTTGTTGGTTTGTTAGGTACCGTTAATTTGAATTTTATTTAAGCTGGATTTGGTGTTATGTGGAATGTGAATTATGTTAAATATGCGTATTCGGGTTGCATTGCTATAGAGCATGGCGTGTTCCCTATTTATATTGACAGTACAGCTATCGTATTGTACCTTTATTGCTTTCAGATTGCTATTATATTGTACTTGTATTGCTCTGGTATTGCTATTGCAATGTAAACTGTGTAAGTATGAAATTAATGGGCCTGAAATGTAACTTAATCGGAATCCACAATATTAAAGTCCTTACAATGCAATTATTACGCAATTACCGTGATACTTCAACTACACCTTCTTTTGTGATTACAAATTCAGACGATGCATGGGGCAAATACAAGGTGAAATGTCCTATGTGTTTGACTGGATATACCCAATTTCGTCATATATAGACTTGTCACTAACTCCTTCAACACAATATAAATTAGACAAGTTCCTATATATAACAGAAGCATAGGCACCATCTTCACGTCAAGTTTGGAAGAGACAAAGAAATATGTTGTCCAACAATTCACAAAATCTGAAGAATATAACCATGAAATGGTTGAATGTTTCAACAACGGCTTCTAGATGTTCCAAGATTATGCTTCGGTCGTCTCACCAGACTTCAATTGGAGCGAAATTGATGTAGCTAGTGTCTGGCAGGTGCTCAATACGGGTGGAGAGGGAATGGCTCATCATAGTCTCGTGCATGCAGCGAGGATGAAGGCCAAAACATGAATCTTTTGATGGACCTCTAATAATTTGCATTTGCCAGGGTTTGTGCAGCTGGATAAGGGTCACTGCTGGTTCTGTTGATGTTGTGCTGGGTGATGCGATGCGAAAGTGTTGCCTTCGTTTTCCCTTCGCGGGATAGTATTGTTAGGGTTCGGTGGTGATTTATTTTGCATGTGTAAAATGTAGTCTCAAAAGGATGTCTGCGTATTGAATGTATAGTGACCTAATATTGCCATCCTATCGTATGTGTATTGTAGTAATATTGCCACTATATTGTCTATATAGTGTACTCATATTGTTGCCCTATTGCAAGTAAATTGGCTTATTATTGCTATCCTATTGCAAGTATATTGCCCAGATATTGCTACGCTAGTGTATGTATATTGGGTCCTCAATGAGTTTAGGGTTTAGGCAACCTCATTCGAAAAGAAGAACGAGAGGAGAAAGAAACAACATGCCTTTGAAAACAAGAACACGTTGTAAGAGATAATAAAACAAAAATACTAACTATGAAAAAATTATTTACAAAAAAAAGTATGGTATCAATAAATATGAAAATGGTTGGTGATGGGTTCAAGAAAAGCATGTTTATATTTGGTGGTATGATTATGTTTTGTGATATGATATGTTGTTCATCTTATTCTTCGTATATGTAATTGTTGTATTAATAATTTACACAACTTAATCTCCTAATCATCCAATCATAAACTAGTAATGAGTAAAGAAAAGTACATGAAATGAAACAAAAGAAGAAACCCAAAATAAACACAAACAGCAATTTCTAGAACCCTTTTATTGCCACTGTATCGCAATGGTAGCACCAGTTTATCGCGTTTTAGGCAGAAACGAATTATGCAATTCCTATGTTTTTCAGTTTTGCCATATGTCCATTTTTTGACCTTTAACTTGTCAACCGATAATGACAGGTAAGTGTAAAAATGAAGAAAACTACACGGACCAAATGTAAAAAATGGATAAAAGAATGAGTAGAATTCAGTGGAAACAAACACAACGTTTCAAACAAGTAAATTGTTAAACCTCCATAAAACGCAAGTATGTTTATATATCGAGCTATACGAAATAGTTCACTTCACAATCTACATAATAAGTATGCTAACCACAACGGCAACTCAAAAACAAAACCCCAATTTGAAAACCGAATGAGAAATACATCCCTAGTGGTATTGATTAGACGTACAACCCAATTTATTTTGACAAAATTAAAATTGATGCATATTCCACATTGAGTACAAGTTATCTGCCATGTCTACAAAATGGAAACAATTTAGGGTTTAGGGTAAGAGAATTAGCCACCGCCACCACCATTATGGATCACCATAAAAAGCACCTCCACCACATCTTCCATGTCTGCATATTCATATAAAGGATTTTCTGAAAGAATTAAGGAGCATAGTGAATTTTCAAGTGATAAGTGAAGACTCAATTCATAAACAGTGCCACATTTACCTCATATATACGCGTCCCCCCTTAAAGCCTCTACAGCAAGCTTCAAACGGTAATATGCGATCTTCGCTGGGTCAATTTTATCCAACGAAATGCGCGCACTCAAATGCTCGATGAATTTCACAGTCATGATTCCGCACGAGGTTCTGTCGGGGCAATAAATATAATTTGTTTATTGCTTTTTGGTTGGCTTTCTTAATTAATATAATTTGTTGCAGGGAAAGCAACTATGAGTTTGATTTATAAAAAGGATGTGACTTCCTTAATGGAATCACATTCTTACAATAATAAATCATCAATAAAAAAGCAATAATAGAATCACATTCTTACACCTTAATGGAATCGCATTCTTACACCAATAGCTGAACACGAATCAATCATATTGAAGAGATACATATACGATGCTTGTTGTACCTTATTTATATGATAATGAATAATGATTTGACATTTTCCTTTACAAAATAAACTAATACAATCAAGCGTTTTCTTTTACAAAATATCCTTATAAGTTCCTTAACAAGACAGACTTGAAAAAACATGTGATAAGAAACAAATTTAAGTGCAATAACCAGGCAATACCACAACACTACAATGGCAATACGATGACAATACAAATCAATAGGGGAGCAATACAATGGCAATACAAAAACTCCACATTCCCAGTATAATTTCATTCCATATTCCCAATATATATTCATAATCTACAACATATTACAAAAAGGAGACGACATCCTTAATGGAATCACATTTTACACTCCTACATCGTCAAAATACCCTCGAGCAAGGAATGGGCGGAGAGGCTTCTGTAAAAGTTGAGGATGTAAAAGATGTTCTTGACTTGAAGGTGGATTAGTTACTAGCCAAAGGCTTCTTAGGAAATTATTTTCCTTTCGCAACTCTCCCATAGCTAATCCAGCCTGAGGGAAAAAATAGAGTCAGAGATACATAGGCATAACCAGGGACACTTGAGTACATTATGAACAACAAAGAACTCAAATAAATCACCAACATAATTATCCTTCATAGATTAGGCCTAACTCTATCTCAGCACCTTAACATGTTGGTGGCAGGTGGTTTGAGCTTCAACCACTTCGTGAAATTAACCAAAATAAAAACCATTCTCCAAAATTGATACTTCCTCTTCCGAAATTAGAAAACTTACAATTTTGCTAAAAACAATTAACATTAGAAAAACGAAAAGCTGCAAACAAGGAATAACAACAAAATTTAGCAGGTTTTATAGCACAAGGAAGAGAAAAATCCCACGCCAATTAACATTAGTATTTCAAAATCACATAATTAACCATTAAGACTAGAATGGTGCAAAATATCCTACTAGATGCTGAAACAGCAATGATAACAACAAATTTACTTCTGCATTATTAGTCAACAACTAATTTAGGGCCTAGTGAGGTAAAGCTGTGTTATAATGGAATAGCCATTGCCACCACAATAAATTCCCACACTAAATATGCATCATAAAATGGAACTGAAAACGCGCATCACAAACGAACCAATCCTAGATGACAAATAGCAAATTGAGGCACTTCGTCATCCATAGAGCAAAATCAATCAGACCAATAGAAGTTTCATCCAAGCATGAAGTAATTCACAGTTAAAATACAGAAATTTCCAATCTCTCTAATTACTAAACTTCACAAAATCAGTCACAGGTTAGTGAAATTATCCTTCTCAAATGAAAATCATACAAAAAGACAAACTAGTCAATAACAAATACAAAGCCCACCTTAGAATCACTCGTGTTGCGCACAAAGCCCACCTTTTGTCTGTACATATCTCAAATAAACCGAGTTCTCTACTTGAAAATACCTCTATGTTCTATTCTTGTTATTCTTATATATTTCAAAAGGTTTTATCTACAATGGTCGGTGATGCAACAACATCCAAAAAATATAATGTAAGGTTGGCTTATATCTATTTAATATATCTGTCACTTGTCAATGCATATGTGATTGTATGTGAAATTTGATTCTTCTAGGTAGAAATTCACAAAGAAGTTGAGACACTTGAAAATCACGTTATTATTCTCATAATTAGCGTCAATCCTTGCGTTGAGAAAAGGGCAAAAGCTGTTCAAGAATTTTAGGAAGGGGGAAGTTTGTCGCTGCCAAAGTAATCTTGTGCAGTATGTAATTCTTGAACAGCTTTTGTCCTCTTCTCAACGCAAGGATTGACGCTAATGATGAGTTAAGGTTCAGGTTCAGCCCCAAGAACCCTTTCCCACCTCACTCCATATCGATGGATTAAACTAAATGATTCATATCTTAAATTGAAGTCCAATTTCAAGATAGCAAGGGTGACTACTTCAATTATAGCCACTCTTCAATGGCCAAAAATTACATCCAAATATGCAGCAAAATGCAAATACCATCTTAAAACAGAGTAAAACATACCTCTCAAACATACCTCTTAAACACGAAATTGAGAAAAACTAAGCAGCAGTCCTTACAACCATCACAGGAGAAACCCATAAACCCTAAACCAATTTCAGACTAACCCCTAAACCAATTTCAGAGAAACCCCTAAATTGTAAACCAATTTCAGAGAATCCTAAACCAATTTCGAATAAACATCTAAACCAATTTCATAGAAACCCATAAACCCTAAACCAACTTCAGACTAAGAAAATGACGATGAACAGTACCTTTTTAAGGTGAATGATGGAGTTGAGCTTCGATGAACACACACCGCTGAGGGAGAAAGAGCACTGCATCAGAGAGAGAGAGAGAGAGAGCTGCGTAAGAGAGATTGAGAGCAGTGTGCGATAGAGAAATAGCGAAGAGAGAGAGAGACCTGAGCGATAGAGAGAGCTGAGAGATAAGTCAATTTCAGAAAAAGAGATATTTGGGCAATAAGTAGATAATAAATATATATTTATAGGTGGTATTTGCAAAAAAATTGAGGAGGGCTGGTATTTCCACTTAAAACTAAAAAACTGGTGGCATTTTAGGCTATTTCCCAAAAATAAAACAATCAGCCAAGGGCAAAACCGCGATTTTACTGTGCAGGGGTAAAAAAGAAGCTGGTTGAACAGTTAAAAATGAAGGCATTTTCGTAAATTCACTGTGCTTAGCTACAGTGATTAGTTGCATTGGGTTTTAGTAAATATATAATTTAGTCAAGATTTATGTGTTTAAAGCCTTCATCCAAGTGCATGTTGTTATATATGGTGTTGCTTTGTCTTCCTCAGAGGAGCTGATATTCATTCACTCCTGCATGAAGACGAGGGTACGTACCTATGTTGATCCTGTACTTTCATATACTGAAATTTTTTTTATAAATGAAAAATTAGTATCAACCCAAAAAGATATACTTCAACAAGAGGCCATAAAAATGACAAGAAGCTTCCGATGAGCAAGAAACAAACTAACAAACAAGAAAATCCGTCAGGATCACCGAACAAAGCGAAGAGTTAGAAGATCAACCAAGCAAAGCTGGATGAACAGACTAAACAGCACCAAAACCCACCCAGCAAAGCAAAGCTAAACAGCATTAGGAGCAAGAAAAGTCTATAAGTATTGTTTCCCTTTCAAAAAAGTCTAAATTTCCTAATCAAGCAAAGCAGCAAGGGACATCAAGATGACTGGAAATAAAACAAGTAATACACTGACTTGAAGAGATTAAAGAAAAACAGAAGGACTTCGGATCACTGGCGGACCCAGAAATTTTTTAGCGGAGGTGCAATATTTGTTAGTGTTTTGAGTGTGTGTATGAGCGTGACAGAAGGAGAGGAAGAATGAGAAGCAAGAAGAATGGCAAAGCTGCTCTGCTATACGTGTAGCAGAGGAAAATATATTTCTATTCTGGTATGTTTCTCTCCTTACAACCTCACGCACTTAGTGTGAGGCAATATATCCGTTAGGCACACATATAGCTGGATCCCTTACATCATAATGAGATCCCAGCCATTCACTCAAACAGCCAATAAGATCATTACACTTGGCTTACAAAATGATTTAAAATGAAAGACTGTTTAAACTAACTAATGAGTCAGCTTAAGCACTTATAATTCAACAATATTGACTAAGTATGAAAAATGGTTTTTCGGAATAATCATTTTCTCAAGATAATTTTTGGCGGCTATTATTCCTTACACATCAAATAAGAAAACTTGATTTTATGAGATTTTAGAATGAAGTTGTTTGTACCCAATTTTGGTCAATGGACCAAAACTGGTTACTTCCCCAGAGAAAAAGAAAAGAAAAGGAATGTGGCAAGGGCCCAAGCCCAATAATTGTTTATGAGGTGTTTTCTTCAAAGAACTTTTTCTGATTTGTAACAAACACCGAAATAACCAAAACTGAGGCCCAAGAGCAGAAGGCCCAAAAGGATTGGACCACTGACAAGTGAAAAAATCGGAAACTGTTCCATTACCAATTGACTTTTCTCTCTTCCAATAAGAAAAGCCAGCCGCCGAAGGAAGCCACCAAGCCAGAAGCCAACTTGCACATCAAATCGCCAAGGACGAAGACGCTTCAGACCAAGAAGCCAATTCGAAGAACCGGCGGTTCTCGTCAGAAAGGTCGATCTCCCCTTCTATGGACCAGTTCAGGACGTCAAATCAGCAAGCTGACTTTGGACAACAGGCAGATATCCTTGCTCAGTCATCATCACTTAAGGCCTCTTCTGCTCCTATAAATAAAGAGCTTCCAGCATAGAAGAAGGGGACTCTCTCTCCAAAAACCAGACGCAACGTCTTAAAAAAGCACTCAAGGCATTCCAGTCATCACGTTCGGACTTCAGATAGCCAGACGGTCTCTGTGTCCATCTTTTTATTTCTCTGCCATTTCCATGGTATGATTAACTTATGAAAATGTTCAGTTTGAATTTGTATAATTTAGCCGGCTATGAACCTTAAATCACCATGATAATGTACTTCTTAGTTTGGAACTGATAAGTGTAGATCTCTACTGTTTCTGTCATCAACTTAAGAATTAAGCAAATAAGAACGATGGAACCCATATCTAAAGAGCTCTGTTGTGTTTATGTTTGCTTCCATTTCCATATCTGCAATATTTAAGTTGTTTCCTGTTTTCATTTTATTTAAAGTACAATATCACTAAAGGTTTTTAGCCCGAATCGGGCTGCATAGGCTTGAGGGATACAAACCGGTTGGGCCCGAAAGTCATATAGTTGGGCCCGAAATTGTGGTTAAATTATGTATAAAAATTTAAATTCAGACTTAGGTTCGTAAACCCGTGCGAGGTGTTTGCTGACCAAGAACTCTGTCTTTTTCCCTTGCTTGGATAGGTGTTGCTCGCACCAGCCATAGCCGACATATACATGAGAGAAAGAATTGTGAAGTCCTCTTAACTGGGGAATAGAAAAGAACCAAACTAGGCCAGTACCCCACCTGGTGCACAATGGCTTGAATAGAAGTTCAGGAAGAAGGCGCAGACTCCACAAAATATCAACCACGCTCGCTCATACCAGGTCTGTTGGACTGGTCATATACCCAACAGTGGCACGCCTACAAAGCAAAACCCATGAATCAGAAGAATTTCAGGAGTTAGGCCCAAGACAGGGCTGGGCTGGATTTCTTGTCAGCCTGATTCAACTTTCAATTTTGTTGAATATTGAAATAACATCTGCGTGGGCCAAAAAGGGAACAATCGGGGCATTGGTGTAGGTCTAACAGCTCATGTATTCTTTTGAGCACGCCCACTACGACATTGGGCGAAAAGAATACTTGACAGGAGGAGAGAACCAACATATTTTTGGCACGCCCGGTGGGACTTTCACTCGTGTATGGTGAGAAGGACCAGAAGGAAAGTCTATATGGCAGAGTCCACACAAGCCACTGACGAAAGAAACAAAGGGATCGTGGAAACGGAGTCAATAGAATCTTCCACAGAATATCCCTTTGAACGACTGGAAAAAGCCATGAGAGAAGGTTTTCAGACGATGACCACTTCTATGACCAATTCCATGAATCATATGTCCCAGAGCATCGTCCAGACCGTTGAAAAAGGACATGCGAACACAACGCTACAAGGAAACAAGACCAGGGCTCACCTGAGCCAAATCTTCGAGCGGATCATACGGATGGCCCAGGAAGAGGACGCGCCCGGGAAAGAAAAAGGGCTCCTCGAAAATGAGAATATCTCCTCAGGAGTTCCAAAATATTCTCTGGGCCAGGCAAGCGGCCATGCCAATTCAACGTCTCCCAAAATGGTAATAGGAAGCTCTTGTGGAACACCTTTCCAAGTTGCTAATGCAGGCACTTCAGACATGGCGCTCGCCGGTCCAATCGCTACGCAGGCGAGCAGTCCATCTAAGGAACCGAGAGGTCAGCGGTTCACACCTTCTTGAACCCGTTCCAAATATCAAGCACCAAGGACCGGCGAAGCCGCCTTACCCCCAGGACCCATCCTAAAGAATATGTACGCCGAGAAATGGAGAGAACCTGCAGGTTTCAACGTCCACATTGCCCACAACAACGGTAATAACGGGGGTAATGGACGAGCTAGGCGGGATTATGCAAGGACAGCAGAGCAATCTCAAGATTCTGACTACGAGGACGAGGCAGGTCAGAACCCTCAGGCCGCTATCGAACCACCTCTGGCACTCCATCCGGACGAGGCCATACGAAACGAGATAGAGGGACTAAGGCAGCTTGTTTACAATGGTCAAGCTGGGATCAGGAGACCAGCCCGACCCACGTACCAGAAGCCATATCCTGCATACATCAATGATTTACCCTTCCCAAGGGGATTCAAGGTGCCAAATTTCAGCTTGTTCAACGGAGAAGATTTGTACGCATCGGCATTGGAACACATTGGTCGCTTCTCAGCCCAATGCGTGGCTATTGAAACCCAGCCTCTTCTAAAACTGAGATTGTTCGGAAGCTCCCTCTCAGGCCAAGCATTCACATGGTATTCAAATCTAAGCCCGAATTCTATCACAGGGTGGGCGGAAATGGAAGGAGCCTTCATGGAGCAATATTATCAGCCCGAACCCGAGGTCACCATCAATGACCTGATTGATATGAAACAGGGAGAACACGAAATGGTACAAGATTTCATCGCCCGTTTTAAGAAGCTCAAAATAAAATGCAAAATCCCCATGGACGAAAAACACTTCATCAAGATGGCCCAGAATGCTCTCAGGCTACCCCTTCGAAAGAAATTCGACGATAAGGAGTTTCTGGACTTGCAAGACGTGGCTCAACGAGCTGGGAAATATGAACTGTTGCTCCAGGAAGAAGCGCAAAGAAGGAACAATTCTAAACCCGTCTATTTCAAAAACCCAGTCCATCATCTGGAAGTCATCAACGAGTTTGCTGAAACCAGCAAGGAGAACATTGCTCCGGAAGTATCGCTCGCAGAGATCGTTCAGATAAAAAATCCAATCACCTGCAAGGTAGTGATGAGACCTGGAAAGGAACAGCGGAGTAAGCCTCCACCAACCGGAGGTTTCGTGCCCTACAAGCAAAAACATAAATCATATTCCTTCGATCTCTCCAAGGCGAAAAACATCTTTGATGAGCTGCTCAGAGGGAATGTGATCAAATTGGACGAGAAACACGTTTTCCCAAAACAAGAAGAAGTGAAGGGCAAATTGTTTTGTAAGTGGCATAATTCCTTTTCTCATGCTATTAACAATTGCGTTCAGTTTAGGGATGCTATTCAGGATCTCATCAACGAGGGTAAGATCCTCCTGGACAAACCAGCCACTATGAGAGTCGACAACGAGCCGTTTCCCACTCACATGGTTGGGGTCAACTAGCCCGAAAGGCAGAATAAGAGGAGGATTGTGGTGGATATTGAGAGAGCAAGGAAGGCTACCTTGTCATTGACAGAAAGACCAAGAGCAACCATCATGGCCGGTATCGTAATGTGCAGCCGATGCAAATGCGAGCGCGAGCTCGAGGTACCTACTGCAGGAGGAAACATAGATGAGCGATTACTGCAAAACATGGTTGAAGCTGACCAAAGTTACCACAGGTCAGAAGCCCGAAACTATAGCCCTTTTAGCCCACGTCAGGGCCCGAAAGGTGATTATGAGAAGTTTCGAGAAGTAAGCAGAAAGGTCGTCCAAGAGCCATTCATGCCAAAGAAGGCCGAACGCATGAGATTAGAAGATAGAGACGAATGGCGCACGAGATTGGTCCGACCTGAACCCGGAGCATCATCTGCACAACCTGGGAAGAGGCGCGTTCTGAATGAAGAAAATAGCAGACCGTCTACCACATCCAACTCGACCAATGTGAAGCCAATCGAGCCTGGTAGAATTGCAACGGTCCGAAACGGCAAATGGTACCTAGTGGGAAAAGGAGGCAAGCTCGAAAGGGAACTGACCAATACCTAGGCCCAAAGAGTCAGAAGGCAATACGGGAAGGCCAGACGACATCTGGAAAACCAGGCGGTCAACCTTGATTCCATTGCCAACACCGAGGACATGGACCATGAAGTACAAAGTAGAAAACGACTAACCACTGGAGTCCTTAGACCGAAAGCATCGCCATCCTTTCCAAAGATCCAGGAAGAGCAGGAACCAAGAGAATCGAAGCTACAACACCATGTTTCAGCTGCTCAGTCACCACTCCACTCAAAATTACCAAGGCTCTCAATAGGCAAGACTATCCTCAAGTGCCCTGCGAGAGCCGAAAGTGAGGTCGCTTCGCACGACCAGAATACTAAAGAAATAATGGCAGCAAAACACGAAGGCGGACCATCAAGGTCCGGTTAAAGGTCGTAATGCCGCAAAAGATGATTCGGGCCAAGTTATCCATGGAGGAAGAAGCAGAAGATGATAACATGTCCGAAGAAGAAGATGATGACTGGTTGAACTATGAACTCGATCATGAGGAATTTAAAGCCGCCTTGGGATTAAAGATCGGAGGCAAAGATGAAGGTGAGCAGCCTAATCACACCCCAGCCTTGAAGAAGACCCCAGGACTGCTGTCACGACAGGACAGGCTGCAAACCTAACAACCTCAAAAATCGCCACAAAGAAAGAATATCAGGGAAATCAGTCTATGGAAGTTGAACCAGTACCCACGATTCAGAAAACTATGCCCGTAAATATGGTGTACATTGATCGGTTCATAATTGTATATTATTTCTTACCCTTCTAGCTTATGATTTGGTTATGTTTTTGAGTTAAACTTGTGCTTTTAATCCTTTTTGTGTTTATCTTTCAGTTAATTGAGCTTTAGGTAACAATGATGGCTTTGGAGAACATAATTCATGCAATTCAAGCATGTTAAGGCCTAATTTGGATGAATTGATGAAGAGCTTAAAGACAAATTCATTATGGCTACAGCCCCCTGCCAGTCCAGTTCCGTAGGTCATATTGCAAGCTTTGTTTCAGCAACCTACATAGCTCGGATGAGGCCACATTCTTCATGAAAGTTGCTCCAATTGGTGTGTACTATAACATATCCAAAATTCAGCCCCATTGGATAAATCTGGAGTCCGTTACCTAGCAAACACAGAACCATGCTCAGGATGGATCTTATCAGCGCGGAAAATGAGTTAGCAATTTGTTTCGGCCTTAACTTCTTCCTCCGACCTTGGATTGGCCCAAATAACATATGGCTGGAAAGAAGACATTCTGAACTTCAAGTTAGAGTGCTTAAAGTCCTAATTTGATTAAGAGAAGCCCAAGTTGTAAGCCCTTGAAGTTGCTGGTCATGCTGACCTCAGCATGTGCTGGTTGGATGCTTGGTCATGGTGAGCTAGGTATGAGCTATCATTTCTGGTTGGAAGCTTGGTCATGGTGACATGAAGATGAGCTAGGGCTGCTGGTGGGATTTAGTGGTGAAGTGCATCAACCAATTCAAGATTTTCTAATACAAGTGCATCACCCATTTCAGATTTTCTAATACAAGTGCATCAACCATTTCAGATTTTATAATTCAAGTGTTGTATGCATTAGTCTTATTGAAATCTGATTTTCACTTCCCCTAGGCCTATAAATAGGGAAGTTCTCTAAGCTTGTAATAACACCCCAAGGGGGGGAGCTCTCAAACACTTCTCTAGAGCTCCCTTCCCTTCTCTCCCTCAAATTCTCTTAGTTTTCCTTTCTAGTTTTCAATTGTTATAATGAGATCTTTGTGCTAAAATTCTCCTTAAGTTTTTCTTAGTTCCACTTTACTTTTCATTATGTAAATTCTTTTCTTTAGTTTCAAGTTTGATTAGTTTCCAAGTTTCAATTATGGTTTTTGTTCTTATTCATTATGCTTATAAGTTAATATGCTAGTTTGAATGATTGATCACCATTTAGGCTTGCATGTTAGCTATCTTGGTTTGAATTAAGAGTATACACCATGCTTTAATTCGAATTGAACTATGAATAGGAAGAGTATGTATGGACATTCGACAACAGGGATTAGATACATACTTGGTTGTTTAAATTGTTCTTCTATGCTTAATGGGTTCCTAATGCTTAATTTTAGGTTAGACAACAAATGATCAAATTAGGGAATTAGGAACACAAGGTTATGACCACACACCATGGCTTAATCATACTTTAGCTAGAATCAATCCATTAATCTAATTGAACTTGGGAACTTATTTGCTTGAGGTATTTCCTTTTTCTTGTTTTATTTATTTCCTTTTTTTTCATTTCTGTTTTGTGTAGGAGAAATGAATGGGATCATTCAATCACCAATCCTCGTGGGATCGACCTCGCACTTACATACGCTATACTACCGAACGGCTCGTGCACTTGCGAGTATCACAAGTTGAGGATGCAACTGAATCCATTTTGGTGCAGCTGTATCTACACAACAAGTTTTTGGCGCCGTTGCCGGGGATCGGTAACATTGTTTGATTCTATTTGGCTTTCCTACTTTATTTTTGTTTTCTTAACTGGACAATTTCAAGTTTTTAAGTTAATGACATTAATGGACAAGTTGTGTTTGTAGTCCAACAGAAAAGGACAATTGCCCAACAAGCAAGAGAACTGGGTTTAAGTCCCAGCTTACACAACCCATTGGTGCTTGTTACTTTGAAGCATGAAATTGGACGTGTGTTGATTTTCCTTTCAATTTTAGTTTTTATTTCCTAATCCTTTAATTCTGTTTCAAGTTTTCTGTGTTTGTTTTAGCAAGTAATGTCAGCTTAATAAAAATGGAGAGAGATGGTAACTTCAATCATAAAGATAGGGAGTGTGGAGTAGTGGGAGAAGTCGCGACCTCCAAATGCATCATGCTCGACCTAATCGCTTCAAGGGGGAGTATTCCAATCCTTTCTCTTTAGTTGTTTTGTTATTACTTCAGTAATTTTAATTTTCTATTTCTTTTATTAAAAAAAAAATTAAAAAAGATTTTTTATATTAGCTGACTCGTGGTAACTCCAGTGAGCGTCTCCGTCAATACAGTGTCTAGGAGTTCTTTAGGCGACACCTTCGGTGTCTAAGAAGTTTGGGTTTTAAGTGGGACCTTTGTGACCCCTCCAACCTTCCCGGAACCCCTGGCTGTGTTTTCTGAGGCCCTTAACTGGTCATCCATGAGTTGCTTGTATATTTGTGTGTTTTTTTTTCAAAAAAAAAAAAAAAACAAAACAAAAATTAAAAAAAAATTAAAAAAAAATTAAAAAATTAAAAAGTTTAAAAAAAATTGAAATTTGAGTTTTTATTTAATTTTCCTTGTAAATTGCAATTTGGAACTTCTTTGTTGTTTTTTTTTTTCTTTGTGTGGTCAGTTAGTTGTAAATAATAATAAATTTAAAAAAAAAAAATCAATTTGGAAGTTCTTTGTTTTCTTTTATGTTCTTTTTTTTGTTTTGTTAGGTTAGTTTATTTATTTACGTGGTGTGGTTAGTTAGTTTATTTCTGAGTGTTAAAAACACATTTTTATTTCATTTCAAACATTACAAACAAAGAAAAAAAAAAAGTAAAACAAAAAAAACAAAAAACAAAAAAAAAACATTCAAGTAAATTAAAAATAAAAACAACTTCTTCATCTTCATCTTCATCTTTATGGCATGCCTCTATTGTCTCTTACTTGCAGAATCTGCAGCAGCTCCACATGGTCCTCATTTTTTCTCTGCAGTGCTTCCACGTGCTGATTGGCACAGTAGAGCCGCTTCTGCAAGTCCGCCACCATAGCCTTCAAGGAAGTTATTTCCTCGCTCATCGCGGCACACTCCCGTGTTCTCGCCAGCAATCGCATACCCAAATTGGTAGCCGAGACCGCATGGAGAACAGTTAAATTATTGGACTCCTCCACCGCTGCTTTGTCAGACCTCTGTGCCACATGCAGATGATCTGTCGGTGTGAGCTTGCTGCCAATCATGCCTCCAAGCAGCGCTGCTCTGTTCGGCATTGCCTCAGAAAAGTTCGGTATTACCTCAGCAAAGTTTGAGGCCGTACCGTGATGATATGTGGAGTTTGGGAAGACATGGTTTTGAGGAGCCCTTATCTGCGCATTCGGTGGTGCAAGGGACAGTTCAAGGCTAAGATCATCAAGGTGAGTGCATGAGGATGCCATTGTTTTGTTTTTGGATTTTTTGATGTTTTCTCTAAATTTGCAGGAAGAAATGCGGGGTGCTCTTCTACTTCACCGAGATGAGTTTAAATAGACTTATGCAGATGAGGGAGCCGAAAGCACTTCGGATCTCGAGGGTGCTATCCTGTGCTCTTTTCTCTCGGATCCCTTCATTTCTGGCGCAAATTGCGAGCACGTTTTTTTTTTAAAAGGGAGCATGTCTACACTTTCACTTACTTTTGCCTCCCTGTTTTCTGATGTTTGTGTTTTTGCTTTTTCAGTTTTTATTTTATTTTATTTTATTTTCAATTATTTTCTTCTTGTTTGACTGGTTTCTTAATAATGTAGTTGGAAGAAGAGACAAAATTAAAGATGCGTCTTGGACACCTGGTGCAAGAATCCCAACTCTTCTTTTAAATTATTGTTTGAATTGCGTGTTTATTTCAATTTATTTATTTATTTTGTTTTTTATTTAATTAGGTAGTATAATTTAAAACTCATAGGATATTCTTTGAAGGAGCTAAATTTTTGGTAACTCCAGTGAGCAACCGCAGTCTATACAGTGTCTAGGAGTTCTTTAAGGCGACACCTTCGGTGTCTAAGAAGTTAGGGTTTTAAGCGGGACCATTGTGACCCCTCCAACCTTCCCGGAACCCCTGGCTGTGTTTTCTGAGGCCCTTAACTGGTCATCCTTAAGTTTTTCTCTTAAAAGAAGAAGCAGTTATTTGTGTATTTACTTAACTAAAAATAAAAAATAAAAATAAAAAAAAATCTTGTTTGGGTCTTCGTGTTTTTGTTTGATTGTCGTTCTTTACATTTAGGGTCAATCGTTTCTTTGAGATAGCTAACGTTTTTATTTCCCAATTAAAGAAAAAAAAAACACACATACACTTTAAAATTAAATAATAAATAAAAACTGAAATCATTTCTTCTTGGCGCTCGGTGTCTCGACCATAGGAGCTTTGAGTTTGGCCCTCTGGCTGTCCTCTTCCGGGGCTTCACGCACAGCCTCTTGGGGCTCATCACTTGAGCTCCCAAAGATCGCAATCTTAGCTTGAGCGTAACTACTCTCGCGATCCGCTTGCTTGCGTTTACCCGGTCGGTCTAGGTCCTCCAGTTGCTTTCTCATGTCGCGAGAGTACAACTCTACCATCTTTGATAGATTTTTATTCTCGTCTCGCAATACTTCTAGCTGGTGCCGATTCACCTCCACAATCCTTGACCTCTCCCTTTTCAAGCTTTTTATAGCACTCTGACAGTCTTCAACCAAACTTCGCTCCGCCGCCAACTGAGCTTTAAGCACCTCTACCTCATGGGACTTCGCAAGTAGGCGATGACCCAAACTTGCGACTATTGCCGTACTCTGCACGCTCAGTGCCAGGGCATCGCTCACGACCCGGTTGTCATCCCTTGTCCCCAGAACACGTATATCTTTAGGAGTCACTAAATTTCTAGCCACTCCAATGGCAACATCGTTGTCCAGGAGTATTGAGTCAGTTACTGTCACAGGCCCCCGTGCGGAGGCAAAGTAGGGCATCCATACTGGTGCTACTGCTTGGCCTCGTGTCTGAGTCGGTGGAGCTAGGTTGAGATCTAACGAAAAGGGGTAGGAAGAAGCCATTTGATTTCTCACTTTTTTTTTCTTTTTCTTGCTTCTTTTCTCTTTTGTGTTTCTAAGTTTGTGTGTTTTTTTGTTTTTTGTTTTTTTCCCTTCTTTTTCCTTCTTATAGATGTAGTCTTTGACAAACAAACCCTAGCCGTTGCAGCGTCTAAGCGTTTTCTGAATATCCAGCGTTCCTCGAGTCCCACAACCTTCTCACTTTCCAACCGTTTCCAACACATTTGTCACGACTTGCTTTGTCTGAACGGACGCGTTCAGCAAAGTTGTCACGCCTTTCCATGAGCCCGTAATTTTCGCTTGTGGATCTGCGGCGCCTCTATGCGTCGACACGTGGCTCCTGCTTTCTGCCCGTGACTATCCATGAAACGACATCAGGGACCACATTCCCTCTTTTTAGAAATCCCGCTTTGCGCTCATAATTCACGTTTTATCTTTTTAAGAAAAAAATTAAATTTAAACGTGTGGGCTTCAGATTTCATGTTGGGTCGGGTTTTACCGTTGTTGGGTTAATTTCATTTTGGGTTGGGCTTTCAATTGTTTGGGTTTCAGTTTGTGTAAGACTATCTGTTAGGGCTTACTGTTTTGAGTGTTTTACTGTTTCGTGTTTTTTTATTTATTTATTTTATTTTATTTTATTTGATTGTTTGTTTTGTAATTTTTATTTTGTAATTGTTTTATTTTATTTTTGTATGTTTTGTGATTTTTATTTGCTTTAATACCCTTCATTTGTTGTTATGACATTGGTTGTGGCTAATTTTTAAACATTGAGGACAATGTTCATTTCTAGGTTTGGGGGTATTGGAGTTTAGCAAGTAAATTTGGTTTTTCTTAAAATTAAAAAAAATAATAATTGAAAAAAAAAATTATTTATTTTTTTGCTTGTTTTTATTTTAAGTATTGTTTTGTTTTGTTTTTGTTTTGAGTCACTTTCTGAACACTTATGATGAGATAGTGATAAATGTTTGCATGACTTAAATAAAAATTGGATTTCATTTTATTTTAGTGTTTTTTTTTCTTTATTAAAAAATAAAAAAAATTTGGCATTGTTCTAGCATGATATGTTTGAAACCTTCTTTACACTTGCCATTTGTTTCATAATTTTCCAATTAAAGGATTTGCATGACCCAAAGAATTGTATCAAGCACAAATTAGACTTATATAACCATATAAAGTGAGCTTTTGAGCCTTGTACTTCAATTCATGAGTGTTATATACATACTCTTATTTTCTTGTCATCAAAGTTGTTGTTTGATCTCATTATTTATTGATTTGGTTGAACACTTAAAAGTCATTCATTCTTATGCAATTTGACTTCACGACATTTAAGAAGTGATATTAAGGCCCTCTTTGGATCGTTTGTGCCTTTCAAGCTAACCTTATGCATGCTTAAGCATGATTTTCCATTGTTAACCATTTTGAGCCTACATGTAAACCTTTTCTTTCATTTAACCAATTATATTTCCTCGCCTTAGCCTGAAAAACAAATATTTACCTTTCTAAGGAACTCATGAGCTTTAATTGGGATGTGTTTTTCATACTAAGTTTGGGAATTTCGAAGAAAAAAAAAATCACACAATTGGTGAAAGAAAAGAGAAAAGTTGTGATTAAGTGGTGGTTGAATGAAATTTCATTTTTGGGCCTTCAAAATAAATTGGTGGTTGTTCAGGAAAGGAGTGAATCAATGTAAATGAAGGGTATAAGGAGTTTTGATCAGGTAAAAGAAAAAAATCTAATCGTGATGATTCGAAGTCTTGTAAACAATTATTTTATGCTCTTGCATTGCGAGTTCCTTGGACTTTGTATTATCCATATCCTTCATTTCTTACTCACCTTACACCCTTGGCCCCATTACAACCCATGTTAAAGACCTAAATTGATCTTAAATGTCATGTGGTTGAATTGCATTCATTTTTCTACTTTTAAGTGTTTGACATCCTTCTTGAGATCATATTAATGCAAGTTCTTCATATTTCTATTGCGAGTTAAGTCCCTTATGGTTTAACTCTATTCTCATGTTTATAACTGAGTGTGCATTATAGCCCTCTTCTGAGTGATTCATTTGTGAGAGGACAACTTTGGTGAGATTTGAAGTTGAACTTATGCTTTGTATGATTTTTGAAATTGTGTGAAAACTAAGATTGGGGAATTTGTTGCATTTGGCTATCACACTACTACACTTTGAGCATATTGTGTTTAGAACTTTGCCGCTTTGTAAATAATGTCTAAAAATTGAGCTTTTATTGTTAAAACGTTTAAGTCATATGCATGAGTCATTTCTCTTCAGAAAATGTTCGGAAAAATTGTTTTAAGTTCTTTGTGTTTTTGTGTTTGTTTTTGTTTTTGGTTTTGCTTAAGGACTAACAATCTTTAAGTTTTCTAATTACTTTGTTTTACAGAGTCAGTAAAACGTTTGTGGGTATCGTATCTGTTAAACCCTCAGGAGACACAACTCCTCCTACTAGGGATGTCTAGAGGTTTAAAGGCTTGTTGCATATGCTAAATGCAATCGAGTTACCTACGAAAGTGGTTTAGTTAACTTCTAGTTTTGTTGTTAACTTTGTTTTGTGTTGTTTTGCTCGAGGACTAGCAAAATCTAGGTTTGGGGGTATTTGATCGGTTCATAATTGTATATTATTTCTTACCCTTCTAGCTTATGATTTGGTTATGTTTTTGAGTTAAACTTGTGCTTTTAATCCTTTTTGTGTTTATCTTTCAGTTAATTGAGCTTTAGGTAACAATGATGGCTTTGGAGAACATAATTCATGCAATTCAAGCATGTTAAGGCCTAATTTGGATGAATTGATGAAGAGCTTAAAGACAAATTCATTATGGCTACAGCCCCCTGCCAGTCCAGTTCCGTAGGTCATATTGCAAGCTTTGTTTCAGCAACCTACATAGCTCGGATGAGGCCACATTCTTCATGAGAGTTGCTCCAATTGGTGTGTACTATAACATATCCAAAATTCAGCCCCATTGGATAAATCTGGAGTCCGTTACCTAGCAAACACAGAACCATGCTCAGGATGGATCTTATCAGCGCGGAAAATGAGTTAGCAATTTGTTTCGGCCTTAACTTCTTCCTCCGACCTTGGATTGGCCCAAATAACATATGGCTGGAAAGAAGACATTCTGAACTTTAAGTTAGAGTGCTTAAAGTCCTAATTTGATTAAGAGAAGCCCAAGTTGTAAGCCCTTGAAGTTGCTGGTCATGCTGACCTCAGCATGTGCTGGTTGGATGCTTGGTCATGGTGAGCTAGGTATGAGCTATCATTTCTGGTTGGAAGCTTGGTCATGGTGACATGAAGATGAGCTAGGGCTGCTGGTGGGATTTAGTGGTGAAGTGCATCAACCAATTCAAGATTTTCTAATACAAGTGCATCACCCATTTCAGATTTTCTAATACAAGTGCATCAACCATTTCAGATTTTATAATTCAAGTGTTGTATGCATTAGTCTTATTGAATTCTGATTTTCACTTCCCCTAGGCCTATAAATAGGGAAGTTCTCTAAGCTTGTAATAACACCCCAAGGGGGGGAGCTCTCAAACACTTCTCCCATTTCCTTCATCAAATTCTCTAAAGTTTTCAAACACATGTTCTTCCAAAATCCTCAAAGTTCTCAAACATCTCTCTACTTCCCTTCTCTTCCAAAAGTCTCCATGTCTCAAACACTTCACAAACACATTTCTCTTCCTTCCCTAAGTTCTCAAATTCTCCAAGTTCACAAACATCCTCCAAGTTCTCAACCACTCTCTTCCAAATTCTCAAAGTTCCTAAACACTCTCTTCCAAAATCCACAAAGCTCTCAAAACACCTCTCTACTTTCTTCTCCAAATCCTCCAAGTTCTCAAACACTCTCTTCCAAAATTCTCTAAAGTTCCCAAACACTTTCTTCTCCCTCCTCAAAGTTCTCAAACACTTCCCTTCTCTCCCTCAAATTCTCTTAGTTTTGCTTTCTAGTTCTCAATTCTAGCTTTCTTTAATGTTTTCTTAGTTGTAATTTATTTTTCTTGTAATGTAAATTCTTTCTTAAGTATTCAAGTTTAATTAGTTTCCAAGTTTCAATTATGGTTTTTGTTCTTATTCATTATGCTTATAAGTTAATATGCTAGTTTGAATGATTGATCACCATTTAGGCTTGCATGTTAGCTATCTTGGTTTGAATTAAGAGTATACACCATGCTTTAATTCGAATTGAACTATGAATAGGAAGAGTATGTATGGACATTCGACAACAGGGATTAGATACATACTTGGTTGTTTAAAATGTTCTTCTATGCTTAATGGGTTCCTAATGCTTAATTTTAGGTTAGACAACAAATGATCAAATTAGGGAATTAGGAACACAAGGTTATGACCACACACCATGGCTTAATCATACTTTAGCTAGAATCAATCCATTAATCTAAATTGAACTTGGGAACTTATTTGCTTGAGTTACTTATTTCTTTCTTCCTTGTTTTATGTTCTTTGTTTTTGTTTCTATTTTGTGTAGGGAAACTAAATTGGATCATTCAATCACCAATCCCTGTGGAATCGACCTCGCACTTACATATGCTATACTACCAACGGTTCGTGCACTTGCGAGTATCACAAGTTGAGGATGCAGCTTAATCCATTTTGGTGGAGCTAAATCTACGCAACACAAACCTCATATTACCATTTTACGAACAACTCCATATAAGAGATCCAATCAATGCTAAAAACTATCCTTCCTTTTAGGCATTTTGTAAACACAAATTAAATATGTTGATAGAAAATAATGTAAACAAACTTCAATTAAAGCATACCCATTTAGCTTTACAAAAGTACGCATAATAAACCAAAAGCAGTTTCCCATATTTTTCACTTGCTCTTTCTTCACATCTTACAGCTTGGATACATATAAGATACCATCTGAAGTGTCCAAAGCAAAATGGTTATACCTTCAGGAGCGCACACAAAGTTGGAACAAACACAGTAAAAATGAACTTTTAGGCACGTTTTTCCAAACAAACTGACTGAAAATAACGAAAATGAACGTTGTCCAGCGACGGTTTACTCCATGGTGATTCCGTTCCAGTTGTAGCTTGGGACAACACATTTTGCATACTCTCGGAACAGGTCAAACCCTTTACGTGCTTCTGCTTCCCTCATCTGCACTGCCTCATTCGACCCCCTGAACCTTCAACAACCATTTCCTTTCGCAAGCCTAACCCTCAGTTTCATTAGTTTGACTGATCGAAGGTGTAATTTCGCTTGACTTTTCTCCTTCCCCAATATTTCTTCATACCATCTTAGACGTATCTTCTGACGTTTTATTTCAGTCAACAACGCATCGTACCGCATCTGGCCGATACGACCTGCATCATCGTGGTCCTCAGATGAAAAGTTGATGGATTTCGCAGGTCCTACAGGAACATCTTCAACGTTCTTATTCTTGTATGAGATAGGGTCTGCATTTTTTGGTCACTACAACACAAAACCCCTTCCATGACGTCTGACTTGCGTCATGGAAGGCATTTAATGACGCGGATCAGGCGTCGTAACCCGCGTCGTCGAAAGGGGGGGTCATGGAAACTTTTTCAAAACACGACGTCTGTTCCGCGTCATGGAATGGTGTTTCAATGACGCGAATAGTGTGTCGTGAAAATGTTTTCAAAACATGACGCATGTTTCGCATCATGGAATGCGATTTCAATGACGCATATAGCGTGTCATGGAAACTTTTTCAAAACACGACGTCTATTCCGCATCATTGAATATTGTTTCAATGACGCAGATAGCGTGTCGTGGAAACTTTTTCAAAACACGACGTCTGTTCCGCGTCATGGAATGGGGTTTCAATGACGCAGACTAGGCGTCATTGAACTTAACGACGCTAAAGAGACGTCATTGATATAATTTTCATGACACGGTTTAGACGTCGTTGAAATTCTTTAAATTTTTTTTGATAAATTTTTTAAATATATATATATATATATATATCCCATCATTTTAATTATGCATAAAGAAATTAATATATAAAAGGAAAAATGAAGACACAGAGGCAAACTACTCTAAATTATATTTCTATTATTCAAAATGATTCTAATACATTAAAATTGTCTTTAACTAATCCCACAAAGTCAATCCTCTAAAGTTTGAGAAGATTTGATACTTGCACTATCCAAAACAAAGTAAGCATCCAAAAAGATTATCTCCATGATAGTTTGAGAGGATGTGATGCTTCATGTCCAAAAGTGGGTGTAAATGGTACTAAAATAATTACAACCACACCTGCATTAAAACACAAGATCGGAAGATGAGACTGAAGGTCTAGAAATTACAAGAGCAAGTATGTGCTCTGAATTTTCTATAAACAGGGAAATCACCACCATTTTCATAGGGCATTCAACATTGGAATTTCAGTTGGGTCTAAAATTACATCTTAGAGTCTTACCAAAATGATCCTTTATTACCAACAAGTAACAATCTCAAACCTAAACGTGTGTGTGTGTTATATGCGAGTGACAATAAGTGGCCCAGAGAAGAAGATCAATTTGATGGTTTTGGGGATGCTGAAACAAAATACCTTCTGAGATAAAATGTCCACAATGGTCCAGAACTCTGATTGATTCCATGGCTGACCTATAAAACACATGCAATCTCATAAAATAGCCAAATTGTTCAAACAGAGAAAAAACCACAAGACAAGAACCAAAATTGAATGAGAATTAAAAGTGAAAATGGATTGAAACAATCTCTCTCTCTCTCTCTCTCTCTCTCTCTCTCTATATATATATATATATATATATATATATATATCTCTCTCTCTCTCTCAGCATAATTGGGGCCATTGGATCTCAATGTTCACATTATATGGGATGTTGCCTTTAAAGTTAAAAGTTCACAGAGACTACTTACCAAAACCGACTCTCCAAACAGCCCTTAATTTCAATATTTCTTTCAAATAAATTTTTTCTATTTCCTGCTCACCAAACAACCTAAATGAGAAGCAATTTTCTAGAAAATTTTAATTGTCTATTTAGGAAAGTGCATGCATGCCTTTAATCTAGAAAAAAAAAAAAACAGAAGACCTGAATGACAAGCAATTTTATGTTTTATTGATAACTTTTTCTGGTAGTTTTCTCATGAACCTGAATATGTTAGAAGCTAAAAGGTCTTCGCACATCATCAAAAGACAAGAAAAGTATACAGTAGTACAAGCAAACAATCGAAAAAAGTGATCATGGAAAACTTAACTGGGACAAGCCATCAAAAACAACAATCTCTCTTTCATCTGAGTTTATACTTCATCTCAAGCCTATCAAGCAATCACCACCAAAACAGAAACCAAATTAAAAAAAAAATTATAAGAAACAATCAATTAAAAAGAAAATTAACCAAGTACAACAGCAAACAGAAAAAAAACAGGTGGAACAGGTGGACAAGAAATCCACCAACACCACCAGAAAGAAACAAACAAACTAAGGGCTAACAAACAGCCAGACATCAATAAACCTAACCACCCAGAATCAGCACATAACAGCCTTCCAATCCAGGCGGATTAGGTGAAGCGAATAATCCCTGAACTCAGGCACAATAGAGGCCCACAAGGAACCCCAAAACGGAACTCTATCCCAAAGCATGTGCTCTAGTATATCTTACCATAAATTTCAACCTTCAGTTTTCCAGGTAGATAGTCAAAATGATTTAATATGCGTAGTGTGCTGAAAATAATGAGCACCATCCCAATCTGCGCCTTCTGTTTACATGCACAGTTTATATATCTTTTAGGGGCTGCCCATTGCATACCCCCTTTAACTTGGCTTGTGGTATTTTTACTTACTAACAAAAGGGAAACAGAAAAGAAAATTAACAGTCAGATTCAACAAAGAAAATGGAAGGAAAAAGTTGTTGGATGTTGTGTCATTCATTGACAAGATGAGCAGATCATACTTACAGAAAAAACAGAGGAAAGACTACAAAGATTTCATCCATATAAAAGAATTTATGGCATTTGTTTCCTGTTCAATTTCAACCATTCAAGTTCTGCCATAATCAAAGATCCTATGATTCCTCTCCATCCAGATGACCCCAAAACAAAAATCCAACCCCAAAAATAAATATAGAAATTAAAACAGCAAAACAAAATCACAATAGCATGAATAAAATTAAAACCAAAAGGAAAAGAGGGAGATGATACCTTGATAAAATCTTGGTCTCCAGTCAAACGAATTTTAGGATAAAATCTTGAACATATCCAATTGAACCCAAATTGAACCACCAATGTCAAACCCAACTGTACCTTCCGAAAAATCATCCACCATCGACCATGGTACAGTGCAACCATATGGAGATTTGTGACTTCGAATGAGATGAAGATCTGTGACTTCAAAGGGGAATATGAGAGAGAAAATGAGAGGGAATCAGAGAAAGGTTGGGAGGGGGAGATAGAAAAGGAGAGGGATATCATTGTATCAATATTGCACAAAAAGAGTGAGAGAGAGAGAGAGAGAGGGTTACCTTGAGAGTGCAGACATAGGGAGCTTTGGGAACGAATAGAATTTCTGCTTAGAACTGGAGCTAAGATGTGTGAGGTCTTGTGATATGGTTGCTAGATGAGAGAGCACAAGAAGAATTAGGGTAGGATGTCTGTATTTTGGGTCTGAATTGGAGTTGGAGATAGCGACAGAGTATCTAGAAAATAGCGGGAGAAACAAATTCCAGTGAAAAAAAAAGAGCGCCAGAGGATGAAAAATTTTGGGCTACATCTATGACGCATATTATGTGTCGTCGTATAAATATTTCATGACATGTTGAAGACGTCGTTAAATTCTTTTTACACCTATGACGCATGTTCTGCGTCGTTGTATAAGTGTTTCATGACGTGTAGAAGACGTCGTTAATTTAAGAAAAATCTATGACGCAGGTTCTACGTCGTCGTATATGGTACATTTATGACGCAGATCCTGCGTCGTTGTATAAGTACTTCATGACGTGTAGAAGACGTCATTAAATTCACAATATTAACGACGTATGATAGGCGTCGTCTAAATGTACTCAAATCAATGACACACATCCTGCGTCATTGAAAATGATTTTAATGACGCGTCAAGCAAATGTCGTGATAACGGTGTCATAAACTCACTTCGATGACGCATTTTAAAAACACGTCATAGTTTATCACATTTAATGACGTGTATTTTCGATGCGTCATTAAATCTGTGTCATAAAAAGACATTTTTTTTGTAGTGGGTGGAGTTGTTATAAGTATGGGGGGGATTTTTGTAGGTGAACCCATAGGGAGTTGAGGGTTGTTTGGACCAACTGGTGGTGCAATGTGAGGTACAATATATAACTTTGTTATTTATACAGCAGTCCCCTTACTAATTTTCCCGCCAACATTAATTTGTTCACTTGGACTGGGGAGCCGTCCCACTTGAGATACCTAATTTCCGTGGTGATGTCATATTTGCATTATTAGTATCAGACACAGTTGTTTCATTTTCTTTACAGGTGATAAGCAGAAAAATTAAGTATCACATTTGCTTCAAAAGTGGTGATGTGATTTTAGCATAATAATTATCACGAAAAGCATTTATAATTTTGTGACTGCTGCCGGTGACAAGTGGTATCATAAATGCTCTCAATATGGGAGCGCGCGAAACCAATTGAGTCCCTCCAGCTTCAGCGATAACTGTCAATTGTCGTTTCACTCACACCGCTTGGGAAACGAATACATTTTTAAACTGATCTAAACCCTTGTCTTCGTCCATTGTCAAGTGGGTCACGCCAGTTGGGTTTATATGCGGCACTTCCTTCTTCGTCCCCAAATGACACCTTGATTATTAAAACCTTCACAGACCCTTTTCAGTCCCTCTTCTCCACAGACCCTTTTCAGTCCTCTTCTCCACAGACCCTTTTTAATCCCTCTTCTCCAACAACCAAGATGGATATTCCACATTTGGCATGGTTTAAGGTGCTGCTCGCGGTTGCAAAGCACTCCTCTGAAGATCTGTACAGCATGGCGGGAACATGCAAGTTATTTCAACAAATGCTGAATGATCCTGAGGTTTGGACAATCGTGTCAGTAGATAAGTACCAGTGGCATGAGGACTGGTACGGTGAAGATGAAGGCAAAATTATTGAGTTCTTGCAAAAGTGCAAAGAACAGAACAATCAAGAAATCATTTACAGAGACGCTATTCAGGACTTCTTCCTGAAGATTGATGATGAGGCGCTGAAGAACCTGCGGGTGGCGGCTATGGCAGGGCATAAGGAAGCCTCCTACCTTGTTGGCTTGCTAGGGCTGTTGAACCCTAGCCAGGGCAAGGAGAATGCGATGGAGTTTTTGTGCCATCTCAGCAAAAAGAAGAAACTGAACAGGCAAGCTTGCAGGGATTCAACAAGCAATCGACTGCGTCGGTATACAATGTGTGCCACCGTGACTCCTCCTATGCTTCAAAAGTTTACTGCAGACGAACAATTTTTACAAGACTGCATTCACTGTGAGGGTAATCGGGAGTGGTATCAGTTATGGAACTGCTGGGGCGTCGACTGGCACAACGTAAATGCTTGGAACTGCTGTGAACCCTGCAAATGGAAGAGGGAGCTATTCTGCATCCAGCACGAACTCCAGTTGATCACTGCATGGGTTTAAGGTCTATATACATGGTATGATAGGTGTTTTATTAATAAATTGTGCTTTTGGTTTTTAGTGTTTTTATGTAAAGGTGAAACTGTGTGAACTTTGTATTGTTTTTATTTGAAGTCTGTTTATGGTTTTGGGTCCTATATCGTTTCAGTAAGTAGTCTCAAATGAGGAATTGCTGGTTCATATCCCTCAAACACTCATTCGTTAAAGATGACAGACAGGCATATGGCAGGGAGGTTGCGTGTTGTCAACCCGAAAAGGGATTATCCTTTCAGTCACTTCGTTGACAAGTGGATGTCTGACACATCCTTGATCTTCTAAGATACTCTGATGATCCCATAAATACCCCAAAAAAATCCCCCTAATTTCCTGATTTGTCCTGCATTTGAAACTATATTTGCAACAAAACAGAAGTGTAATTAAGTCATCCGGTAATCCGTTTTCACTAACATAATTATTTAAATATCGCAATGTGGATCTACGAATTAAGTGGAGGGTTTTTCCCAATTTGATTATAACCATCTACGACATTTCCCCATTATTTTCGGATTTGTCCAGCAATTTTTAGGATTTCTGTACCAAAAAAAAAAAAATTTGAATCCCATAGTACGGAAATCCCTTTTCACTAACATAAAGAATTACATATCAATTTTCACAAAAAACATTTTGCCAAATATTAACCCAAAACTCCTGACGAAGTATTCATCCCCACACAGAGTTAGGAAATTTCCCAATTTTTTCCTTAATTTTCCTGCATTTTTAACGATTTTTGGGAAAAAAACTGAATAAAATATAGAAGAAATGCCAAGTGGAGGCGCTGGAGTGGGGAGCTGCAAGCCTGACCGCCACGCGGCGCGCTCCCATGCCGCCACACGCTAGTTTTTCTATTTTTTAATCGTTTCCACTTAAATATTCAATTAAAAATCGAAATTGAAGGTGAAAAAATCCCGAAAAATTCCTCAGCGATCGGGACGAGATTTCCTTCGATGACATATCCGGAAAAAGAGCAGGACAAACAAATTTGGATACGGGATTAATGTGATCGAACATATGAGAGTGTAGGGTTTACAAAGTGTATTAGGGTTTTCATTTGCATCATCCGAATGTAGGGTTGGTTCCCAAATTTTATTTTTCACTCGCTCCTAAACCAGGGTTTGTACTTTCCATATGAAGTATTCATCCCCACACAGAGTTAGGAAATTTCCCAATTTTTTCCTTAATTTTCCTGTATTTTAAACTATTTTTGGGGAAAAAAATTGAATAAAATATACAAGAAATGCCAAGTGGAGGCGCTGGAGTGGGGAGCTGCAAGCCTGTCCGCCACGCGGGGCGCTCCAATGCCGCCACACACCAGTTTTTCTATTTTTTAATAGTTTCCACTTAAATATTCAATTAAAAATCGAAATTGAAGGTGAAAAAATCCCGAAAAATTCCTCAGCGATCGGGACGAGATTTCCTTCGATGACATACCCGGAAAAAGAGCAGGACAAACAAATTTGGATATGGGATTAATGTGATCGAACATATGAGAGTGTAGGGTTTACAAAGTGTATTAGGCTTTTCATTTGCATCATCCGAATGTAGGGTTGGTTACCAAATTTTATTTTTCACTCGCTCCTAAACCAGGGTTTGTACTTTCCGTATGAAGTATTCATCCCCACACAGAGTTAGGAAATTTCCCAATTTTTTCCTTAATTTTCCGGCATTGTTAACGATTTTTGGGGAAAAACTGAATAAAATATACAAGAAATGCCAAGTGGAGGCGCTGGAGTGGGGAGCTGCAAGCCCGACTGCCACGCGGCGCATTCCCATTCCGCCACTCGCCAGTTTTTCTATTTTCTAATCGTTTCCAGTTAAATATTCAATTTTTAAATGACTTCAAGGGTGTAGGGGCTTGCCGCCTACGGTTTAGGGTTTACTGTCGAATGCTTAGGGTTAAAAAATATTAAACCAATGCTTTTCTTTCCCGCTCATGGGTTAGGGTTAACAAAAAAAAAAACATTCCTGCGAATTTTGAATTTGCCGCTCACAGTCACGGATTGTTACGACCAAAACAGGACAATTCAAACTTGAAACTCCATATTAGTTCTCCCTAAAAAATAAAATACCATTCCTTTTCAACTTTTAAGGAAAATTATTTGGGGATTTTGAGTAAATTTTTGGCAGGGTTGTCATCTTCTGTCATCTTCATTTTCCCTTCTGGGCAAAGCCATGTCAAATTCTTCAACAAACACTCAAGGAAAGAGGTGTCGGCACTGCAATGCTGAGATGGTTATGCTAATTTCCAAATCTGAAAGGAATATGGGCAGACCGTATTGGAAGTGCTTCACAACATATGTAAGTATTATCTTCCCTAAGCCAATAACACTAACTCGGATCGGCCATTGCCTAAGCCAACGAAAACTGCTACAGAGTAAAAGAATTGGGTCTGACATTGTAATCCGAAAATGAAAAATGTAACTTTCTTATTTTTTTTAGGGAGCTACAAGGTGTAGTGGCTATGAATGGGTGACTGGAGGCAACATGCCAACTGAATCTCAAATTGAAAACCAGCTGGATGTGAAGGAACTTAATGCATATGCTGAAGTCATCTGTATAGTGAAGGGCATTAAAAATATCCTCCTACTGTTGTTATTTCTATCATTTCTGAATTTGGCAGTTCAAGTGATGAAGAAGTAAGAAACTTATTGCGTCTGGAAATCTTCAAGCAATTTCAAGTATATATTTATAAATTGTGTTCTGTTTTGGCTTTTCAAGTATATATTTTGTAATTTTCTAATCCAGACAGCTATGAAATATGAAGAAGTGTTTGCAAATCTACTATAATGAATTAATCATTGAGCTTAAACCCTGAACCCTAAACCCATAAACCGTAAATGGTGCCACACAAGAATAAGAACGCTGAAGATGTTCCTGTAGGACCTGCGAAATCCATCAACTTTTCATCTGAGGACCACGATGATGCAGGTCGTATCGGCCAGATGCAGTACGATGTGTTGAAGACTGAAATAAAACGTCAGAAGATACGTCTAAGATGGTATGAAGAAACATTGGGGAAGGAGAAAAGTCAAGCGAAATTACACCTTCGATCAGTCAAACTAATGAAACTGAGGGTAGGCTTGCGAAAGGAAAAGGTTGTCGAAGGTTCAGTGGTTCGAATGAGGCAGTACAGATGAGGGAAGCAGAAGCACGTAAAGGGTTTGACCTGTTCCGAGAGTATGCAAAATGTGTTGTCCCAAGCTACAACTGGGACGAAATCACCATGGAGTAAACCATCGCTGGACAACGTTCATTTTCGTTATTTTCAGTAAGTTTGTTTGGAAAAAATGCGTAAAAGTTCATTTTGACTACGTTTGTTCCAAGTTTGTGTGCGCTCTTGAAGGTGTAACCATTTTGCTTTGGACACTTCAGATGGTATCTTGTATGTATCCAAGCTGTAAGACGTGAAGAAAGAGCGAGTGAAAAATATGGGAAACTGCTTTTGGTTTATTATGCGTACTTTTGTAAAGCTAAATGGGTATGCTTTAATTGAAGTATGTTTACATTATTTTCTGTCAACATATTTAATTTCTCTTTACAAAATGCCTAAAAGGAATGGGATAGTTTTTAGCATTGATTGGATCTCTTATATGGAGTTGTTGTTCCTAAAATGGTAATATGAGGTCTGCTTATTCGTGTGAAATATATAATATATGACCAATGAAATAACAATAATAATATTCTGTGTGTCATTTGAAAGGAGAAAATAAGACTACTTTTTCCCAATAATTAGATACGAAGCAAATGTAACCGATAGTTGTGTTATTTTAAATTAGATAATGAACATGAAGGAAATAGACGGAAAAGGTTTGCAAAACATAATGTTACGGTTGAAACGAAAGCGAGTTCAAACCATATTCCGAAGATGAAGTGTACACTCTGTATTATCACATCTTATGAAATTGAGTACGAAAGTGAGTTGAAAAAACACTTTCGAAGATTTATAGCTTCCCCCAGTTGTGTAATGCCACAAGGAGCTGGTATCAATTTTGGGGCATTTTTTCCGATTTTTGTCCTTGTTATTACCATGTCTTCAATAATTTTCCCCCAGTTGTGTAATGAAAATAACGAAATACAACACATGGCGGAACCTAACCGCATCAACCTTGGGTAGGTGCACACGTGCACGTCAGTGACCATTCTCTCACCCTTCCTTTGCAAAAATCTGGATAATAATTCGACAAATGCTACCACCTCATTGAAAGTTGAAAATTCAAAATTCATGTGTATGCTTTCTGTGATTAATACGAGGCTTTAATCCGAATTCAACCTAAATCAAATACTCTCATTACTGAACAAAAAAACAAAACTGATGTGACAGATAGGAAAAACAGATAAAACAAACTGCGGAATACTCCAGGACATCATATATAAACGGTGTCGTATGGCTATGGGATACTCATTGCCGTAGATCAACATCTTGTTTTCTTCCTGACTCTTCTTTGGAGTTGTGTTTTGTGCATACAACGAATCCCCCAATCTGAAGAAACTGAAGATTTGTCAAAATGTCAACCAGTTCAGACGGCAATGCAAATCAGGGGGACTCCAAGGTCCCCTCTACCACCGTTGCCACTTCCAACCTCCTCGGCAAGCGAGGGCGACTCCGATGATCCTGCTGTGGAAATAAATGATATGAAGAACAAACTGGAACACGACTCCTCCTTGGTCCATTATTGGACTCAAAAGTGTGTCGGAGCTGAGCAGAAGTTGGCGTATTTGACGCGCCAAGTGAACAAAGCGCGTTACAGAAGAGAGAAGCACAGAATTTGTGGCCAAAGAAGAAAGCACAAAGCAGAGGATTTGCAAATGACCCAGGATGATGCTACGTACGAATCTTTGAGCATCCACAAAGGAGGCGACAAGCATGCGCAGGCAATGTCTGTGGCTTTCAACGAAGGTTTTGAGCAATTCCGACGGTTCGCTGCAAATGTCCACAAACATATTGACTGGGACGCCATAACTCTGTCTGCTGCACAGCAAATCATCTCCGGCGGTGTACACCCACCAGAGCTAGGCCACCAACCAGCAAAAGCCAACGATAATGACAGCTGGTAGCCATATCAATCACTAGGCAATCGTTATTCACTTGTTTGTTTTTTGTTAATGCCAGATATGGGTTTGTGTTTACATGTTTATGCCCGATCCGACTTACGTGCAGCTTATTCGGGTTTAAATCTGCTATCACAACCTTGGGTTCTATGTTCTTACCAAAGTTCAATCTTATTTCTTCAATCACTAACTACTGGATTAGTAGAGTTCAGTTACTAATAGTGCTCAAATTTTTGGTTTCAAAAATTGTTGGTGGGTCGATAAATTTTTTCAAGATTATCTGACACAGATATTCGGTTCTTTGACACATTACTAGCACATAGTGATGGTTTCAAGATTCCCTTACCTACATATTTCATTGGGTCCTTGCAACCGTTGCAAAGGTGTATAAAACCCACATTGCATGAATCCCATCCCAAACGAATCCTTTCAAACACTGGCTCCACGTTCTGAAAACACCAAAGCCCCAGGATGGACATCCACCTTCAACCAAAGATGGATCCGAAAGTTCGAGTTGCGCATAATTATTGCAAGCATGGTGACGTTCACGACCATCCTTGTGGGACGTGCAGAGATCTATTCGAGGTAGGTCCAGACAATGTACAATACTATCGGTCCCCGACCCCTTCTCCCCCAAAGCCCCCATCTCCCATTGTTTGCATTACCCCTAGAGTGGTGGGAGGATTGCTACAACGACAAACGCATTCTAGATTGGGAGGAACGTGGCCGCTTTGAGTCAAGTGATGACTCTGATGCTGATAACTAAGTGGCTCTTCAAATAACTTATTGTTGGCTTTAATGTACTTTATTTTATTTTATTTTTCTATGTCCGAATGTAAGTCATGCGATACGTGTGTGACACTTAATAATTATCGAATACAAAAGTTACTTTGTTTTTGGGCGGTTTCACTGTTGCTGTTCACATACCTTAGTTGAGTATCAACATGAGGCACTTACATAAGATTCACTAACGGTTCTAGATGGTTTCCAAAAAGACGCAAATTGGTATCAACAAATATTCAAACTTTGGGACCGTAAATGAAATCAAACTCTTGCATAAATGACTCTGTCATAGTAGGTTCCCTGTCCTGCGTGCTCTGACTGGGCTACAAATTCTCATCAACTGCAGCACCAACTTCTGTGTCGGAAGATGAAGAGCTGCAACATCGAAACAAAGAAAGAAGTCAATAGCATTTCTTGTATAAAATTCAAACCCAGACAATTACATATTCACTTACCCGCTCACAAGTTTTGGACAACTTCGTCTATCATGATCAGTCTTCCTACATTCACTGCACCGCCGTTTATGTCCTTCCACTGCCTTCTCTTTTTGTCCTTTCACTCTTCTCGCACGCCCTTTTGCTTTTACTTGATGGGGATCCTTCATTCTGACTTGGGAAGAACTAGTTCCGGCCTCTCCATTGGGTTCTTCTTTGACACGAGCTCTTGATGACAACAACCTTGTAAGCTTCCCACGAATGTCATCAAATCTAATTTTTCAGCAACTCAAAACCTTCATCACACAACAAAGCAGAATCTATCAATTCACCTGCAACTTTGCCAAGTTTCGATCTCTTAACCAAAACCAAACCGTCCACGCAATCTTTAACTTCTTTGTCATTCTTATCATATACTACACCGCACTTTGCACTTTGAAGCCATCGTTTCACTATGTAATTGTCTGGCAACTGCTCCACCTGCTTCATTCTTAAAAATGTTAGGATGTGTCGGCACGGAATACCCCAAAATTCAAATCCTTTGCAGTTGCAATAAGCTTTATCGGCATCTTTATCATGCACAAGCTCCTTCATCCGTGTCACCCCCGGATTTACCCGCTCACTTACTTTGTACCTGCACTGGGTCTCATCTTGCTCTACAAGTTCAAACAAGCATAAAATGCTTTGGACGTCTTCCCTCTCAAACATTTCAAGAATTTCCCGAGTGTAAATGTGTGCCATTTGATGTTGCATTGGTGTTCGAAATGGCAGTGAAGGTTTTTCATTGGTATCAACATGATCAGCCATTAACTCCTTGTGCCTCTGTGAACCAAGAGCTCTTTCAAAACGTACAATGAATTCCATCAATGTGTTTTTTCGGTTAATATATGGTTTGAAAAATGTATGACAGCTTTCAGCCCGTTGACTACTTGACATCCCAGCCAAAAACACATGTTTTACATATGATGGAACCCAATTCTCCCGCAAAGCATGAATCGAGCTCAGCCACGGATGGTCTTTCAGCCCATTGCTTGTGACGATTTCATCCCATTTCGCATCAAATTCTTCTTTCGTGTCCATACCCCATATGCATTTGCACATTTCCGAAAAACATTCCCCAATGCCGGGTTTCTCCATAAACTTATTCAAGATATGCCATATGCAATATCTATGGAATGTTGTTGGGAGAGTTAAAGCAATTGCCTTTGACATGGCTGCATCTTGATCAGTGATGATCATTTTGGGTGGCTCACCTGGTATGGCTTTCTTGAATTCTTCGAACAACTATACAAATGAATCCGTGGTTTCACTAGTTAGGAATGCACAACCAAACAACACTGTCTGCCTATGGTTATTAACGCCTAACAAAGGCGCAAAGACCATCCCATAGCAGTTCGTGTTGAACGTCGTATCAAATACAACCACATCCCCAAAAAACCCATAAGCTCGTCTTGACCTTGCATCTGCCCAGAAAACATTTACTTCCGAATCTACCTCCATATTGAAATAAAATGAATCATTTTTTCCTTGCTCAGCCAAAAAATGCTCCTTCAGCAGCTCTGCATCATGCCCAATCACCTCCCCACGCACGTCCCATGCATAATTATAGACATCTCTCCTAACAAACCCAACATTTTCCAGTCCCCCTACTTGCACCTTAAGAAGGCTTACCTGTTTATGTACAGGGATATTAACTTTGCTCATATGTGCACTATAGGCCTTTGTAGACTCTGTTAAGTTACGGTGAGATCTCAATAGATGGACTTTATCAACTGTGGTCATGTCATGGTTGTGTACCTCATTGAATCCTACAACAGTGTACTTATTCTTCTCATTTACCTTCAAAATCACAAGTTTAGCCTTGCACCCAGTTCGAGTACAACCTCGTTGTCTTCTCTTACGACTAACAGTGCTTGTCAACGCATACCCTTGTTTACAACATACATATTCTTTCCTTGTTACCTCTCCTGTGAATGTGCACGTTCTCGTTGTAGAACACCGAATGCCGAATCCGGCTTTCGCGGCATACATATTATAGAAATTGAACACATCCTCACAGCAATCAAATTCAAGTCCCAATTTTGGTTTCAATTCCGAACTAACTTCCGGTGTCACCTGTCCTTCGCACTCCATTTTACAGTTCTTGCAATTTAACCCTGAATATCACATCACCACCATCATATATGAATATGACATTAAAATCAGTATTTGTGAAACATTAAAGACCTACATACACACTAACGTAACTCGTGCTGATGCCCAATATTTGGCACAGGCTTTCAAACAGCTTTAAAATATATATCAACTAACATATGACATCCAAATGACTCTCTGGTGAAACATTGAAGACATACATACAACCTAATCTGACTCATGCTGATGCCCAATATTTGGCACATGCTTTCAAACAGCTTTACAATATATATTAACTAACATATGACATGCAAATGACTCTCCGCTAAAACATTAAAGTCATACATACAACCTAAAGTGACTCATGCTGATGCCCAATAATGAAATTGACAAATACAGTATATGGCTTACTCGTAACTGATTTCCAACTTCAAATTTTCAACAACTATGACAACGTAACGTAGCCCTTTTAGATCTGGACGTCAACCCCAAAAACTTTTCTTCTTCCTCAACCCCTGTTTCGCCCCCGCTCAAGGATTTCAAAACCAACAGAGCAAAACCACAACGGTACTGTCAGCACTTTCCAACTCAACGCCAGTTTCGACGTTGCTCAAGGATTGACGTATGTCCCGACCCCAAAAACCCAACCACAAAGATGAAATTATAAAATCCAAGATTCCTTTGTTTCGCCTGAATGGGAAACCCAGAAAAATGAGGGTGCTCTCTCTTCAATGTTACAGTTCTTCCTCAATCAAAGCTGATAAAAAAATGGCCTCCTCATTGAACTGAGCGAACAGCTGGTTTGGAGGGGACTTCTGTTTTGGAGGGGACGTTTTGGAGGGAGAAGAGGGAAGAAGACCTCGTTCTAATACAACACTTACACTTACAATTGCTTTTCATACAGCCGTTAGATTGGATCCAACGGGTTTTGATGTTATGTTCTCACATAAGCGTTCTCACTAGATCCTGACCCAAAGGTTGAGAGGTGGCAACTAATTGGGCCCATCAATCGGCAATACGATAAAAGAGGGTTTGGGCTCCACCTCTCACACGAAAGAAATGGTCATCTGCTCAATACGTCGTCGTTCTAGTGTCGACTTTACTATTATCGTAGTAGTTGTTTTTGTTTTTGGGAGAGAATAGTAGCTGTTTAAATATGTCATATGAGTGACACGTTTATACCTTTCTATATTTCCACATAGGGAAATGCTAGCAACTTTCTCTCCAACCTTCTCTTTTAGACCTCCTCTATTTTCCTCATGACATGTGTCACTTTTCTTACATTAAAAACAATGTAATTAATGCATCATATAAGGTAACATTTGTTTCCAAATTTACCCTTATTTTTTGTATTGATTTTAATGTTTCCTTAAATTTATTATCCAAATTTGTTACAAATTTCTTATCACCTTGTTAAAAACTTAAATAAGAAAAAACATTAGTTTTTTTTTTTTCTTTTCTGAAAGACTCCAACAAATAAGACTTACCTAACTAATGGTTTAGAAAAAACAAAAAAATAATCAATAATCAGACTTACCGAATTAATGGTTTGAAAATGCAATCAATGAACTTCCTTTTAAAACAAACTTCCTTAGAAGGACGTCTTTTGTCTATATAAAAAAAGGATATATCTTTTTTGTGGATTTTTTTTTAGGTCATTATTGTGTTTTTTTTTAACCAAAAAAAAAACTTCCTTCCTCTTAAAAAAATAGACATTTTCTTTTATAAAAAAAACAGAAAATGTTTCATTTTTCATTTTTTACATATGGTAAGAGAGTTGTAAAAAAAATTGGAGAAATTGAAGGACAAAACATTTAATAAGGATAAACTTGGAAAACAAAAGGTGGTTTGTTTGATGTATTAATGTCATTACTTTAAGTGTATGGGAAGTGACACATGTCATGAGGAAAATGGAGAAGGTCCAAAAGAGAAGGTAGGAGAGAAGGTTGCTAGCATTGGGGATCCACATAATACGTACCCAAAAAAAAAAAAAAAAGACAGGAAGATACATTCACAGCAGAAAAATATTCAAATGTTTGTTTTGGTACATTTGATAACACTTTGTATTTTCAATTACATACAGTCACAATACTTTTACAAGCACAATTACAAAAAGTGTTTTTAAAAAATTTATACAAATTATATAAATTTTATACTATTACTTATTTCTAGATTCTTCTGACGGTTAATTCTAGCACAATATTTGAATTCAGATTTTTTTGGTTTTTTTATTTTATTTGTACCATATTTACTGATCACCTCTCTTCTACTACCACTACTACGTTTTACAGTTTGTGCGATGAAACTTTGCGTTGCGCGATGAACAATATCATGCGTCGCACAAACTACTAAGGATAATAATTTTATATTTGTAACCTTGCGTGACGATGATTTTTGTCGCGCAAAAAGAGTTTGCGCGACACAATAAGTAAGCATCGCATAAAGTTATGGAAAAAAAATCAGGAACATTTTATTTGGAGGCAAAACTTGTGGAACGAGGATTTTGTCGCGCAAGAGCACTTAGCGCGACAAGATACGAAGTCGTTGCGCAAGAAAAACGCGCTAAAAAAAACACCGCTTACAGCATTTGGAGCCAAATTATTGCAAGACGAAGGAGAATATTAGTCGCGTAAGGTGGGTGTCGGCAGGTCTATGCGCGTCAAACTAGTGTTTTGCGCGACGGCAGGGAGCATTTGCAAGACAAAATCTTGAGCGACGAAACTTTGTACCTTTGTCGCGCAAAGTTTGATGTCGCACATACATGCGCGTCGGAAAATAGGCTTTTGCGCGAAGATTTTGAGCTTTGCACGACAGAGGTTTGCGCGACAAATCAACATGTTCGTCGCACAAAAACCATCGTCCAATACAGATTCAGTTTCAGCCATTGCAGAGGCAAACTACAAAAACAATTTGACTCTACCTCTACCTCTGCCCCTCTCTCTCTCTCTCTATCTCTGTCTTTCTCAAACAGCAAAGTTCAACTACGCAGATTAAATTTCATTTCCTGCCTCTGCTACGTGTGTTGAGTAAGTATTTTTTGTCGTTAGTGTAAAATTATTAATGTAAATTCATACTAACGCCATTAATTTCGTTGTCTATATGGATATTATATGTGATTAACGATTGGTGGAGAACGATTGAAGAAGGTATTTTCTTCGTTTTATATTTTAAAAATATAAATTTAATTACTTTATGTTTATATTTTTTTGTGAAATTATATTTATATTATGTTGTTAAATTATGCACGTTGATGTACGAAGTTAATTTCAATTAACTTTGTACATATATATTTTTTTTAAACTTAGTTCTCGTTCGAGGTTAGTTGGATGTCGCGCATGGATGCGAAAGCATGATTGTTGTCCAATTAATTCTTGAATTGTCCCATTATTTGGATAGTTTGGAAATGCATAGTCATGTCACGTAATTTTCGGCTACAGGATTAGGTTTCGACTGTGGAGATTTCGGTGTCATCTCGGTACGTTCTTCGGGTGGTACATATGTATTTTATACCTACGGTACACCTCAAGAATTGTATCGAGATGCTGCCGAAATTCATCCACGTCGAAATCTAATCTCATGTTGCCGTAAATTACGTGACATGACTATGAATTCCCGAATGGGATAGGGCCCTTATTGGAGGCATAAGGAAAGATTTTGTACGAATATAACATGATTGTTGTATTGTGATTGTGGTTCCAGGAATTAAGAGTAGGAGGTGGATACTGTTCACCCGTTTTGATTTGTCTCCTGTGACGGTAGGGTAAAGTTCCCCATTGTCTTGAGAACCATTGACTGGTCAGCAAGTCAACTTTCTTTAGTGTGCGAGCGTGCCACTGCTAGCAATAATCCTAGCAGACTTATTTAAAAATAGATAACTTGCGCCCCAAGTTACTGAGTTTTGAACAAGCGATTGTGAATTTGGGTGAGGAATATCTCCCAAGTAAGTTCTTTTCTTGCCTCAGACTGGTGAGGACTTCACAATTTTTCACAGTACAAAACTGGCAGTTCTGGCCAGAATAAATGATGACAGAGTGAACCGCTTTTAGGCAAAACTCCCTTTTACAAAGCTCAAAAGGGAAAACCTGACTATAAAAAGACAAAAAGAGGGCCGTGCTTCCATTTATGCCTGGGCAGATGCTTCTGATCCGGGCTGGACTGGATATGCCTGTACTGGACTGGACTTTTGACAACTTCAATTGCTAGGCTTCAGCTGCAAATCGATACCAAAGCTTGAGTCTAGCACAGCTTTAATCTATTTCAAGCCCTGGAAGGCTTCTGGATGGGCAGACCTAGGACTTCTTCAGTCTGAAAGGGGCAGAAGTGACTGAATTTGAGCTGGAACTGTGCTGTGGCACCTGTTCTGCTTAGTCAGGGTTCTCTGAGATCAAGTGATCATTTTGAGTGTTTGTCTTTTGACTGATTTTTTTGGTTGTGTTCATTGTGTGTTGCTCTGTTCACTCTCTCCTGTATTTATAAGAGATGCTTTTGGGAGCGGGAGTTTTCATTCTTTTAATAATGGGCGGCAAACAATCTCAAAAGATCTTTAGTTTTAAAAGAAAAGGAAAGGGAGTTCTATCCATTTTCTGGAAGTTAGGCCCTCAATAGTCACTTCCCTGTATTTTGATGGGGCGTCATACCTCCTTTTTCCAATCTAACTGCTTTTCAAACTGTGATGGTGAGTGTGATTTTCCATTTCAGCGACTCCTTGTTTCCTGCTTATCTTTCTTTTAGAAAACACAGTCTGCGTATCCTTTGAGAATAGTGCCTGCCGAGTTTTATATATATATATATATATATATATATATATATATAAGGATTTTGATCTTTCTCTGTCTGTAAAAGTCTGGAGAATTTTCTGCAGGCGTGTATTCATGAATCCTTGTAACTTCTCTCTGTGACTTGAGTTGCAATTTTTGACTTTTTTCAAAGTCAGGTAAGTCACGTGAGTATGTCTCTCTTTTGGGGTTCTCTTTTCTTTCTTCAATCTAAAACCTGCCAAGCCCATTTTGGTTTTGAGCTTGATTTGGGTTCCTTTCGAGGCCCAAGACTCTTCTTGGTTTTGACTGCTTCCGGGCCTCCAATGTTTGGGCTGAGGCCTGTTTATTTGATAATGGGCTAGGCGCATCGATGGGCTGAGGGCGTCAATTTTAAGGTCCAAACAGGTGGCCTGAGAAATGATGTGGGCTTCTGTCTTTGGACTGGGCGCACCAATTTTAGGCTCAAAAAATGCCCCCATTAAGTCTAAATCGTTTTTTAAACGGTTCCCAATTTAATGATTTCGGCTATTAATTTGTGCGCGCCAGTTCCCGATTTGGTCAGTTACTAGCTAGTTACTAGCTTGTCTCGTCAGGTGGCGTCTTGTCTTCTCCTTCCCATGATTACGAGCTCTTTTTAAAGGAATTCAAAACTTCAGTTCCTGTTCATCTCAAACCCCAGCTTCCTCAGACCTTGATTTTCTCAGACTTTACCAGAATCCTTTCCTTTTCTTTGATCGAGCCTTAGTCCTCTCTTTGTTTGTAGTCTAAAAACCCAAAAAATGTCTTCTCCAAAAACTCGTGCCCAAAGCTCTTCCTCCTCAGTTCCTCCGAATTATACTACTGGGACTGGAATCGATGCTCATGCCATGGAGGTTCGAAGCAGGCTCCACCCTCTTGTCCAGAAAAAATTAGATGAGAACGTTCTTCATCTTTTTGAGAGTACTCTGACTCTGGGGCCTCGCTGGTTTGGTTCTGTCCCAGCTGAGATAGCGGAGCTAATAAAAAAAGATGCTGAAGCGCCTCTGTGTTTCCAAGGGACTTCTGCCCTGGCTTCTCATTCTTGGGTCAGCAAAAATTTGAGCCGTTCGTTTCCATCCAGTGAGGTGAGGAATAGTCCTGTGAAGTAGGCAGACTGGATTGATAAGCTTCTTCCAAAATTCAGAGCTCACTGGAGGAGGGCAGGGATCTACGACCCAATCCTACTGTCTAAGCAGTCTATTAATCGGGATGAGAACTTGCTTGCTGCTGACTTGTGCTTCTGGAATTCCGCCAGTAACACATTTGATTTCCGTGTGGGTCCAATGGCGCCAACCTTGCAGGACATGGCTCAAATTTTTGGGTTCAGACCTCATGGAAGACCTGTTGATGCCGTTGGTGATTATCATCGAAGGAAGAATCAGAAGAAGTTGGCCAAGCCTTTTACTATCTCTTCTGCTGCCATCAACCAGAACTGCTCCTTCTCCAATTATTTGAGAAAATTCAGTGTGGAGAAAGACAAGGATCAGCAACACATGCTATTCCTTCTGTACTGGCTGAACAGGTTTGTACTTCCAAACCGTTCTTCCACTGTTCTGCTGGAATACAAGCACTTGGCAAAAGCCCTGCACAATCATACTGACGTCGGAGAATCCCCTGAATTTATCTGCTCCTGCCTCATTCTAGATGATCCAGATCTGGTTGCAGGTATATTTTCCAGAATTTCAGTTTCCTGACATAGTTCTGCCTGAAAACCAAATTTTGGCTCTTCCCTTGATATAGGCAGAAGTGCCCAAGCGCTCCATTGAAGAGTACCTGATGTGGTTCAGGCATTGTACTAAACGATCTGCAGCTCAGTGGCAGGTAGTGGTCAGAAGAGCATACCCTTGGTTCCAGCCTGGATACCGGCTCTTTGAAAAGGAGCCAGAAGATGAAGCTGCCAGGACAGAATTCAGGAAGATATTCCTAAGTGTATCCCTACTAAGAGATCTGCCTCATGGGGGTGAAAAGCCTCCAAATTATCATCTGGGGGCAGAAGTCTACCATCCCAACTTCTGTGCAAGACAGCTTGGCTGTCCCCAGGTTATTCCATTTAAACTCTACAGAAGCTGTAACCGAGCCACTTCTTGGAGGGACTCAGATAATCTGGAGGTGCACAAAGATACTCGATGCGCAGTAAACAAGATCAACAAAACAATCTGGATGGCCTCTATCCATCCTGGGAGCCAAATTCCTCTAGTTCTGCCGATTTTGACGCTTGGTGGAAGGCCAGATTTGGCGGACTGTCTGCCTCGGTTACCGCACTCAAGGTACTTTTTGATGGCTGGACTTGTGGGAACATATATGCAGAGGCAGAAGCAAAAAGTTTTACAATTCAGACCATCCAGGATATCAATAATCAAGTCATAGAAGGTAGATTCTTGATTCTGTCTGCATTTTATCTGTTCTGCCTTTGTTATAATTTTCTAAAGAATCTATTCTGTCTGCATCAGATCCCTCTATGAAGAAGATCATAGGTGGACAAACGGCTCAGGCTGGGGAAATGTTTGGTAAGCTTTTCATTTATCATGTTCCTTCCATTTTTCTTTTGCCGGATTCGCTTCTGACTTTATAGTTCTCTTATGCAGTCAGTTCTGTCATTGCTGCTCGATATTTAGAGCCTCCTTCTGGTGATGAAGAGGATGAAGACTTGACAGAACAACCACCAGTTGAGACCACTTCCTCTGCTGGAAGGAAAAGAAAAGAAAGCACCCTTGCTCAGGGCAGTGCTGCCCAACCTGAAATCTCTGGTAAGATTCTGACATTTAGAATTTATTTCCTTGAGTCTGTTCTATTCTGTCCGTTCTTCTAACCTTCACTTGTTCTGTGTAGCTGAAAGTCCTCCTCCTCCTCCTCTTACTAGGTCTAAAAGACTTAGGAAGAGAAGTGGAGTTGAATCTGATGAGACAAAAGAGTTTGCCGTTAATCCAACTGAGGCCTCCGGAACTGATGATGAGCTGCGAGAAGCCTTCGAGGCTGTTGAGAAGGAGAAGGGGCAAGAAGAAGCAACAGAGGCCCCTTCGAAAGAGAAAGGGAAAGAATTTGAAGATGAGGTGAGACTGCATTCTGGCCACATAGACATGCTTATTTTTGCTTTTCCTTTTTTCAGCTTTTGACTTTTGTTCGTTTATTAGGAGGAGATTCCGGCTGAGGTAATAGTAGAGAGTATTGCCTTGGCACAGAAGCAACACGTCATTCCTGGGACAGAACTGACTATCTCGGAGCTGGCCCTTTTTGAAGATGCAGAGGCTGAACACTCCACTGCAGTTCCATTATATGAGGAGTAGGCAGAGTGCTCTGCATCAGAGCCTATGGAACAGGCAGAAACTTCTGTTGCAGCTCCGATAAGTCAATCTATACTTGGGCCTGTGGAGCAGGCAGAACCTCCCGTTGTAGTTCCAGCAGAGCGACCTTCATTGGAGTTTGGGGAGCAGGCAGAGGCTTCTACTGTTTTGGAACCTGTGGAGCAGACAAGAACTTCTGCTGTGGCCTTGGTACCTGAAGTGGAAGTTATTGCAGCTATCTCTGATCTTGTGGTAATCTCATGTTATAATTTTGTTCCCGTCTCTTTTCCTACAATTCTTTCCATCCTTGTTTATCTAACTCTTATTCTTTCCAGGTGGGAGTTCCCAGAACTGCAGGAACCGTGGGGTCTTTGGCAGTGATGACCAGCCCTCTGAAACCCCTCATCGCAGCCGTAAGTATCACTGTGTTATGGCCCTTTTTCTTCCTAATTCTGCCTGTTGCTAATTTGTACTTCTATTTTTTTAGATGCCTATCCAGTCCCTTCCTGGTTCAACTACCACAGCTTCCTTTGCTGATCTAGAATTGGCTGAGTTTGAGGCTATGGACTTAGATGCTCAACTAGACAGGCTGGAGAAACTCAGTTCTATCCCCAGCAAGGCCAAATTCAAAGCTGTGGATGAAGCAATGGAGAGGGTGAAGATCTGGCAGTCTGCTGAGCTGGAACTAGACAAAAACAGGGGAGCTGTTGATCAACTGATGAAGGATCTAGACATTCTGCAGAGGCAGAACATGGCTCCTAAGCCCATACTTGAGATAAACCTTGGCTTGGCCAGAGATGTGCTCAACCTTCATGATCGTTATGAGGATCTGAAGCCCACCTTAAAGACTTCTGAGCTCTGCAAGGCTACACAGGATGCCAACTTGGCTGATTATGCACGCCAGAATGCAGAATTAGACCAGATGGTTGCAAGGTATAAAGAAGCCAAGGCCACTGCAGACAAGTTGGAGAAGCAGATCGAGGAGCTCCAAAAAGAGTTGGCAGAACGCAGGGAGGTGCAGCGCAAGCTGGGTGCTGGACTGAGTTCTAAGAGCAAGGCCACCTTCCTTATGCAAAGCATGGTTTCAGCTTCCAGGCTAGCCTTGGAAGTTGCAGAGGCTTCAATTCATCAATGGGTGCTGCTTCAGAGGGAACTCTCCATCAAGAAGACTAATCTGTAGGAGACCCTAAAAAAACTAGGATTCTAAATTTCAAATTCAGACTTGTAATAAACAGCTTAGTCGTAGAAGTGACTATTTAAATAAAAGTTTATTTATTTTGTGGAATTTTGGTTTTCTTAACAAACTAAAAGAAAAACTTAGAAGATTACATAAAAACAAAACTAAACAACAAAAATAAAAATCAAGCAACAATGTCAATTTTCAATTTGTTGCCTCTCTATCCCAGGATCTATCTGCACAGCTTGTGAATCCCACATGGTTGGATAAAATTTCTTTAACCATTTGCCATTGATTGGTGCAGCATGAACTTCTCCATCTCGGTCCTGTAATCTGTATGCCCCTAATCCGAGGACTTGGTTAATTACGAAAGGGCCTTCCCAAGTTGGTGACCACTTTCCATAACCAGCTATGTGTGTTCCAAGGAGCAGAACTGCTTTCCAGACTATTTCTCCTTCTTCAAAACTCTTGTTTTTAACTCTCTTGTTGTAGGCTCTTGACACAGCCTGCTTTCCTGCTAAGAGTTTGTTGAGGGTATCAATCCTACTTGCATCCAATCCTTCCAGTTCTAGCAGCATGGCTTGAGTGTAGTCTTCCCCAATCAGTTCGTGTTGATGGGCAATTCTGAGGGATTGGACTGCTATCTCCATAGGCAGAATTGCATCATGACCATAAGTTAAAGCATATGGAGTCATGCCAGTTGCCTCTCTTTTTGAAGTCCTATATGCCCACAAAGTTTTTGATAACTTCTCATGCCATTGCTTTGGATTCTTCTCAAGCATTTTCCTGATAATATTGATTATTACCTTGTTACTTGATTCTGCCTGTCCATTGGCTTGAGCATAATAAGGAGTGGATTGAAGTAGCTTAAATTTGAATGCTTCTGCCATGTCTAGCATCTCTCCAGTTATGAAAGAAGATCCCCTGTCTGTAGTGATTGATTATGGAATGCCAAATCTCTGTATAATTTGTTCTTCTATGAAAGTGATGATTTCTTGAGATGTGGTAGATTTAACGGGCTTGGCTTCCACCCATTTGGTAAAATAGTCCGTAGCTACAATGATAAAACAATGCTGTTGACTACTGGCTGGATAGATCTTGCCAATGAGATCCATTGCCCATCCTCTGAATGGCCATGGCTTGACTACTGGATTCATGCGAACTGAAGGAGCCTGTTGGATTGGTCCATGCCTTTGACAGGATTCACATCCCTTGGAAAAATCAATGCAATCTTTCATCATGGTTGGCCAAAAATAACCATACCTTCTTATTAACCAACACATTTTTCTTCCACCTTGATGTGCTCCACATATTCCTTCATGGGTTTCTCCCATGACCTTCATGTATTCTTTCCTTCCCAAGCATCTTAGCAATATCTCATCCTTGCTTTTTCGGACCAAATCTTGGTTCCACATAAGATAGTTTAAAGCCATGATTCTGACTTTCTTTTCAGAGGGCAAGGTTGGGTATTGTAAGTAGTTTATGATGGGAATTCTCCAGTCATCCTCAGTGATTATGGCAGAATTGACATCTGTTTCCATTCCTCTGGTCAGAATAGATGGTAGACTTTTCTTTCCTACCTTGATAATCCTTTGCACACAGTCTTCCGGCATTTGTATCCCTGTTGCTATTTGAGCCAGCTCGTTGGCTACAAAGTTTTCCTCTCGTGGGATGTGTTCCCAAGTGGCTTCTCTAAATTCTGTCAAAAGATTCTTGGCTGCTACTAAATAGACAGCTAGAGAAGGGTTCAGACATTTGTATTCTCCAGCAATCTGTTTTAACACAAGCATAGAATCTCCCAGGATTTCCACAGACTGGACTCCTAGCTCTATTAACATTTCGAGGCCGATGATTAGAGCTTCATATTCAGCTCTGTTGTTGGTGCATTGGAAATCTAACTGGAAGGAATAACAGTGTCTGATCCCCAAAGGTTCCTCTAGAACAATCCCTGCTCCGGAAGCTAAGTCAGTTTTTGATCCATCAAAGTACAGCTTCCAAGGTGTGAGATGAATCGAATAAATGGGATTGTTAAGGCAAGTATGAGCTCTTGTCAGTAGATCTGCATTTGCTATATCCAAAGAATCCATATTTTCAATCTCTTCTCCCGGATGATTGGCTAGGAAATCTGCTACTGCTTGTCCTTTGACAGCTTTCTGAGGGACATATCTGAAAGCAAATTCTGTCAAAGCCAGAGTCCATTTCCCAATTCTGCCTCTCAACATTGGCCTTGTTAGCATGTATTTGATCAGGTCCGTCTTGGCAATGACATAGATGGTAAATGGCAGCATGTAGTGTCTGAGTTTCACAGCAGTGAAGTACAAGGCTAGACAAAGCCTTTCGATCGCAGAGTAATTTCTTTCTACCTTTGTCAGAGTTCTGCTTAGATAATAGACTGCTTGTTCCTTCCCTTCATTGTTATCTTTAGCTAACAAGCTTCCAACGGACATTTCTGATGCTGATACATAGAGTTTGAGTGGTCTGCCTTTCTTTGGCGGGGACAGAACTGGCGGGTTCGAGAGGTAATGCTTGATTTCTTCAAAAGCCTGCTGGTTCTGCTCCTCCCACTTAAAAGTCTGTTCCTGTTCTAATCTTAGCAAGGAAGAAAAGGGCTGGATTTTTCCTGCAGAATTGGAAATGAATCTCCTTAGAAAGTTAATTTTTCCTAAGAGACTTTGCAGCTCTTTCTTGTTCCGAGGTGGTTGAGCTTCTATGATGGACTTTGCTTTATTTTTGTCAATTTCTATGCCTCTCTGGTGTACCAAAAATCCCAAGAAGTTTCCTGCCTGTACTCCAAAAACACATTTTTTGGGATTCATTTTCAATTTATGTTGTCTCATTCTTAGGAATGCCTTTCTCAGATTTGACACATGATTTCCTGCTTCTGGGGATTTAATTACTACATCATCTATATACACTTCTAGAGAATGCCCTATCATATCATGGAAAACAGAGTTCATTGCTCTTTGATAAGTGGCTCCCACGTTTCTTAAGCCAAAAGGCATTACAGTGTATTCAAAAGCACCTAGGTGTCCTGGACACATGAAGGCTGTCTTGTGGATGTCTTCTTCTGCCACCATGATCTGATTGTATCCTGCGTTGCCGTCCATGAAAGATAGCATTTGGTTGTGAGCAGCTCCATCTACTAGCATATCTGCCATTGGCATAGGATATTCATCCTTGGGGGATGCTTCATTTAGATTCCTGTAATCCACAGAGATCCTTACTGCCCCTGTATTTCTTTTCAGAACCGGGACAATATTGGCTAGCCAATTAGCGTAAATGGTCGACCTGATGAATCCTGCCTTGAGCAACCTTTCGATCTCTTCTTTGACTTTTAGTTCAGTCTCCATGGACATTCATCTTCTGGCTTGTTTGACTGGGAGGTAGCCTTCTTTGATAGGCAGTGTGTGTTTTACTAATTTTCTGTCCAATCCAGGCATTTCGTGATAATGCCAAGCAAAACAATCTCTAAAATCATGCAAGAGTGTGATGATTTCACTTCTGAGTGGCTCTTCTAGCAGTGCACTAATGAAAGTGGGTCTTGGATCCTCTTCCGTCCCTAAGTTTATCTCCTGCAGTGGATCTTCCACTTCTGGTAAGGAATCATCTAGTGCTGCTGGTGCAAAATCTAAAATTTCCTCCTGCCAACTTTCTTTCTGTTCTTCAGTGCTCTCATGCGTGAATTTTTCCATATTGATGGCTGGATTCTGCGCAGAGAGTTTCCTTTCTTCCCAATATATCAACAATCATTTTGTAATGGATCAGATTGTTGCAGCTCCATCCTTCTCCTGTTGATTGGGACTAAACATCAGAGTTCTGGAGGTTCAGAACAAAAGGCCTATTCCAGTCTTCTAGAGAACTGGCTAGACCATTTTCCATGAGCCTTTGGGCCGTGACACCGTGAGGGCGGCCGTTCTGGTTAACTCCAAAGAATGTGAAAGGACCAAGGTCATCATGATAATACCTTGCTTCAAAACACATGGCAGAGGGCAGAAATGGCCGTGGATCGGCCTCTACTATCTCCATGTAACCTTCTTCATTCCAAAGGGCTAGCTGTTGGTGTAGAGTGGAAGGCACGCAAAGGCTTTGGTGAATCCAATCCTTTCCAAGCAATGCGTTGTAGGTAGTAGAAGTGGTGTCTACCACGAAGAACGCAATCTTCAGCTTTTTGGTTCCAACTATAACATCCACATCCAGGATTCCATAAGTCTTAGTGATGCCCCCAGCGAAGTTGGTGACGGTCAGACGTGTCAGAATGAGATCCTTCTCTATTCTGGCCATCTTGCTCAGCAACCTGTGTGGTAAAAGATTAATGGCTGCACCTCCATCCACCATTACTTTGGAAACAGGAATACCTCCAAAGTTTGCAGTTATGAATAGGGGTCTGAGGTGATTAGCCATTTCCTTGGTTGGTTTGGAGAAACAGAGCTGTTCTGTGACTGGTTTGATGGTAGTTCCACCTGTTTTGGCAGCAGGTGATTGCTGTTCTGGCGCCTCTTCTACTTCTGCCAGCTTGCACTCAAAGCTTTCCTGGGAGAATACGTCTCCCTCCAGAGTGCTTCCCTGTCCTTCTGCTGCCCTGAATTTTTCTGATAAGACGAACACCATGTTAATGCCCAGATCGCCCTACAATAAGCTCTCCTATTCTGCACCAAAAGCCTCGGTTTCTTCGTCTAATCCTCCATCATATTCCATCTCTTCTGTCCAGTCTTCTTGGTCTTCTGTCTCGAGGAACCCAGTTTGGTCCTCTGTAGATGGCTCATAGTCTAACTGCTCCTCCTCGTTTTCTTCAGTCCAGTCTTCTTGTTCTTCTACTAAAATAAGTTCGGACGCGCCTTGTATTTTTGCAGGCTCAGGCTGATAAACTGAAGAGGAGGCCGGATGGATGAGAGGTTTGTCTGGAGATTCTGTCTTCATCAACCCCTGTGATTGATATGTTGCTTGTTCTGCCCGAGGAGTTACTTGTGGATTCTTTCCTTTTCTGGTAGAACTTGTTTCTGGAAGTACCTGTAGGTCATCCCTGTTCTTGAGGAAGGTGCAATACTGCCTTTGAACTCTTCTCTTCTGGGTTCTGGTTAGCTCTAGAGTTGGTCTACCGCTTTTCCCAACGGAATACCATCTTCCTTCTATGATAGTTGCCAAAGGCTTGTCATTTCCGGGCATCTTGATTGGTATTTCCTTTTTGGGCTACTCTGGCCTTCTTCTGTTGTGCTGGGCAGGCCTGAAACAGTTCCCTTTTCTGGTTCCGCCTTTAGAAGGAGCCGGAACTGGGCCTTGTCGACGCGATGTTCCGATCCGGTCAAATACGCTGGGCATAGGCTGACTCTGTCTGTCTAGAGTCACTTCTAACTCAGTTTCACACTTGCACTTGCTGCATAGTACTACCCCAGCCGAGATGGTTGCCTTTGGCCTTCGGTAATCCCCCGTTGTGACTCTTCTGCTCCTGCCGCTGGTTTGTTTTCCTTTCGTTCTGGCCAATTTGGGTTGACCATGTTGACCTGAGGCTGGGGAAAAGGGTCTGTCGTCACTGAGGGAGGTTTTTCTGCCAGTTTCAATCTCCCTGTTGTTATTCCTTCCTGTATGACATCTCTGAAAACAACACAATTGTTGGTGGAGTGATTCCAAGAATTGTGCCACCTGCAATATTGTCTACCCTTAAGTTCTTCTGGTTTGGGTAGCTTATGAGGCGTCTCTATTGCCTTTTGTAGCAGCATCTCATCAAACAGAGCATCAACCTTGGTTAGATCGAAAGAGTAGACCTTGTTCTGTGTTGGTTTGTTTGGAACAAATCCTCCTGTGAATGGTGGTAGCTTCTTGTCCTTTGGTGGCCTTGTAAGCGCTTTACAGCTGATGGGGTGTTTTAATTTTGCCATTTCTGCCACTGCAACTTCTCTTTCTTCCGAGCCTTCTGCGTCCTCTTCTGACTCTACTTCGATCAGATGGAACGAAGAAGAAGGAGTCTTGTAGTACATGCCTTTGGAAGAGTTCCTCTTCTGTTGTTCTTCCCTGAGGAGGTCCTCATTTTTAGATGCTTTGTCTGCTAGTTCTGCCAGATCTCCAAACAGCATCCCATCAAATTTTTTCTTAAAGAAATCTTAAGGGCGGTTTGAGCCATCTGGATGAAGTGTCTTTCTTCCATAGGGATCCGGCATTTCATCTTGAGCTTCCTGAATCTGGTTATGAAATCCTGAGCAGGTTCCTCTTCACTCTATTTGAGGGCAGCAAGATCACTGATGGTGACTTCTAGCTGGATCCTAAAATAATAATCATGGAAAACATTTTCCATTTGCTCCCAGGTCTGAACAGAGTTAGCTGGTAGACTGGTATACCAGGTAACAGCTTGTCCAGAGAGAGAATTTCCAAAAAGCCTCAGTTTTAACAGAGGATTGTTCTCTATTGCTATGCACTGGACATAAAATCTACCTATGTGTTCAACCGATGAAGCATGAGGATCTTCTCCATTAAACAAGGTGAAGTTTGGTACTTTGAAACCTGGGGGTAGAGGAATCTGATCTATGTAAGCCGGGTACGGCTTTCTGTAGGTAGGCCTTTCTCCTCTTCTGGCTTCTGGCTCCATCATTTCCCTGATCATTCTCTGTAATGCCCCCAAGTCGTTCAAAGCATTGGCAGGATGTGGATTCCGTCCTTGTTCTGGCTGGACATGGTCAAACCTGTGTTCCATTCTGTACGGCCGGGGCAGAGCTTCCTCCCTGTGTTCTTCCTCTTCTTCAACATCTGGATGGTTCCTCCAGTTTGCCCCTGGTCTGTTCCTGTCATTGTTGGCAAAAGGGTTAATTCCCCCTCTGCCTCTCCTGCCCCTTGCTAGTGGAGGAAATGGATTGGGGTCCATTCTTCTAGGTGGCACAGCTGGTGCCTCAAGCAGAAGTGGCAAGGGTTGATCTCGTGGGGCCACAGGTTGTGGAATATGTGGTTCTGCCTGATTCTGGGGAGCTTGAACCGGCGCCAGGCCTTCTGGCCTGACTGGAGCCTCATGTTCCTGGGCGGGAAGGACTCTTCCCCTCTGTCCAGCTTGGATTTCTTCCGGTCCTGGTGCTCCAGCTATCTGTGCAATAAGAGGGTTCTCTTGATATGGCCATGCTATTCCTGGTGGAGGACCGTAAGGGAGGTCTAGCTGCTAAACCACAGCATCAGGGTTTGGAATTTTGGCCATGGCGGCCTCACGGTCTTTCCTGAACTGCCTGTTAACTTGCCATTGCATCATTGCTGTCATATTATTCAGAGTGTCCTGGCTCCATTGTGCTGTGGCCTCCTGTCGGAGCACAACTTCCTGTATCTGATTCAGCCTCCTGGAAGCAGTTCTGGAACATCTGCTTCCAGTACTGCCATGAGCTGATTGTCTAGCATCGCTTTCTTCTGATTCTGGTCCTTCTCGGAAAGCTGCTTGGTCTCGTTCCATTACGCGACATGGATTCTGGCTAGAACTTCCAATATTCATATACTTCTAGAATATTAAGAGTATATATACTGAGAAGTCCCACTGGGCGTGCCAAATTGTTCACCCGTTTTGATTTATCTTCTGTGACGGTAGGATAAAGTTCCCCATTGTCTTGAGAACCATTGACTGGTTAGCAAGTCAACTTTCTTTAATGTGTGAGCGTGCCACTGCTAGCAATAATCCTAGCAGACTTCTTTAAAAATAGATAACTTGCGCCCCAAGTTATTGATTTTTGAACAAGCGATTGTGAATTTGGGTGAGGAATATCTCCCAAGTAAGTTCTTTTCCTGCCTCAGACTGGTGAGGACTTCACAATTTTTCACAGTACAAAACTGGTAGTTCTGGCCATAATAAATGATGATAGAGTGAACCGCTTTCAGGCAGAACTCCCTTTTACAAAGCTCAAAAGGGAAAAACTGACTATAAAAAGACAAAAAGAGGGTCGTGCTTCCATTTCTGTCTGGGCAGATGCTTCTGATCCGGGCTGGACTGGATATGCCTGTACTAGACTGGACTTCTGACAACTTCAACTGCTAGGCTTCCGCTGCAAATTGATACCAAAGCTTGAGTCTGGCAGAGCTTTAATCTATTTCAAGCCCTGGAAGGCTTCTAGATGGGCAGAACTGGGACTTCTTCAGTCTGAAAGGGGCAGAAGTGACTGGATTTGAGCTGGAACTGTGCTGTGGCACCTATTCTGCTTAGTCAGGGTTCTCCATAAATTTGTTGAGGTTTTCGTATTTGTGAAAACTCAAGCTCTGTTTGCCTTGGCTTTGCTGAACCAAATTTGTAACGAGAGAAATCTCGTTTTAATTGATTTTCTTCTAAGTTTGAAAAACTGGAGGCTTTGACTTGTAACTGGCTTTTCTTGTGGCTTAGCTAGCTTTTGGTTTCTTCAATTTGCTCGAAGGTTCTCTGAGATCAAGTGATCATTTTGAGTGTTTGTCTTTTGACTGATTTTTTTGGTTGTGTTCATTGTGTGTTGCTTTGTTCACTCTCTCCTGTATTTATAAGAGATGCTTTTGGGAGTGGGAGTTTTCATTCTTTTAATAATGGGCGGCAAACAATCTCAAAAGATCTTTAGTTTTAAAAGAAAAAGGAAGGGAGTTCTATCCATTTTCTGGCAGTTAGGCCCTCAATAGTCACTTCCCTGTATTTTGATGGGGCGTCATACATCCTTTTTCCAATCTAACTGCTTTTCAAATAGTGATGGTGAGTGTGATTTTCCATTTCAGCAACTCCTTGTTTCCTGCTTATCTTTCTTTTAGAAAACACAATCTGCGTATCCTTTGAGAATAATGCCTGCCGAGTTTTATATATATATATATATATATATAAGGATTTTGATCTTTCTCTGTCTATAAAAGTCTGGAGAATTTTCTGCAGGCGTGTATTCATGAATCCCTGTAACTTCTCTCTATGACTTGAGTTGCAATTTTTGACTTTTTTCAAAGTCAGGTAAGTCACGTGAGTATGTCTCTCTTTGGGGCTTCTCTTTTCTTTCTTCAATTTAAAACCTGCCAAGCCCATTTTGGTTTCGAGCTTGATTTGGGTTCCTTTCGAGGCCCAAGACTCTTCCTGGTTTTGACTGCTTCCAGGCCTCCAATGTTTGGGCCGAGGCCTGTTTATTTGATAATGGGCTGGGCGCATCGATGGGCAGAGGGCGTCAATTTTAAGGTCCAAACAGGTGGCCTGAGAAATGATGTGGGCTTCTGTCTTTGGACTGGGCGCACCAATTTTAGGCCCAAACAAATACAGAACCCGAATAGGTGCGCAGACGAATACTTGGATGGAATCGAGAATTTTATTGACTTCGCACGGACACACAATCCGGGTGCAACTAGAATCTAGTGTCCTTGTAGGAGGTGTAACAACACGTTGTGGGAGACAATTGAAAATGTTCGATTTCATTTAGTAAGGAATGGAATGATTTAGACATAAAACACTTGGAACCATCACGGTGAACATTTAGACTATGCTTCGTCTTCAAGTGACACAAGAGTGGACAATGTTGAACCTATTGTGGATCCTAATGAACAAGTCATGGATATTCTAAATGATGTTTTTCCATTTGCATCTACCAACATCAATCAGGAAGGGGAAGATGATGTGCCTACACCAATGGACAATGTAGAGTTCGAACAGTATGAAAAACTGTTAAAAAATGTCATCCAAGAGTTATATTCGGGGTGCGAGAGCATATCCGTTCTCACGGCCATTGTGGAGCTAATGCACGGAAAAATAAAGTATCGTATGTCGAACCAGTGTTTTCATTATTTTTTGGGGGTTTTCAAGAGAATGCTTCCGACAGACAATTTTTTGCCGAAAGACCACAGACAGGCGCAGAAGGTGTTGAATGGTCTTGGATTGGGTTATGAAAAGATTCATGCTTGCAAAAACAATTGCATGTTGTTCTACAAAGAGTACGAAACATTGGATACATGCCCTATATGCAATGGGTCGAGGTTCAAAATGACATATGAGAATAGAATGACTAAGATCCCACAAAAAGACATGCGATATCTGCCCCTGAAACCTAGGTTGCAGCGATTGTGTATGTGGACGCATACTGCCACAGACATGAGATGGCATAAGGAAAAACGGGTAGATGACGATGTGATGTGTCATCCTGCAGATGGGGAGGCATGGAAAGAGTTTGATCGAACCTTCCCCGAGTTTGCTGCTGATCCCCGAAATGTTAGATTGGGACTTGCCACTAATGGATTCAATCCGTACGGGGTTCTAAACCAACACCACAGCACTTGGCCGATTTTCGTATTCCCATATAATTTGCCGCGCATGAAAAAAGAAGACATGATGATGACTGTTTTGATAATTGAGGATCTAGGCAGGTCAATCGATGTTTACTTACGGCCGTTGGTTGATGAGCTCAAGCATTTATGGACAAACGGTGTGCGCACGTACGATAAATCCACTGGGAAGATGTTCACTTTGCGGGCAGCAGTTATGTGGACTGTGAATGATTTTCCCGCATATTCAATGGTTTCTGGGTGGAGCATAAAGGGTTATATGGCATGCCCTGTATGCAAGGAAGATGTAACCTCTGGTTGGCACGCTGGAAAAGTTTGTTACCTTGGTCATCGGAGATGGTTGCCATGGGACCACGAGTGGCGGGAAAAGGATAAAGAGTTCGATGGGAACACAGAGCGTCGCCTCAGACCTAGAGAATGGTCCGGTGATGAGATCTTGGAACAGCTTAACCGTTTGGATTTTGCTCTGTTCGGGAAAACAGTTAATTGGACCAGACCTTCTACATATATGAACTAGACGCACAAGTCTATGTTTTTTGAGCTCCCATATTGGTCGAAACTAAAGTTGAGGCACAATTGTTGTGTGGATACAGCTGCACCAAAATGGATTAAGCTGCATCCTCAACTTGTGATACTCGCAAGTGCACGAGCCGTTTGGTAGTATAGCATATGTAAGTGCGAGGTCGATCCCACGAGGATTGGTGATTGAATGATCCCATTCATTTCTCCTACACAAAACAGAAATGAAAAAAGGAAATAAATAAAACAAGAAAAAGGAAATACCTCAAGCAAATAAGTTCCCAAGTTCAATTAGATTAATGGATTGGTTCTAGCTAAAGTATGATTAAGCCATGGTGTGTGGTCATAACCTTGTGTTCCTAATTCCCTAATTTGATCATTTGTTGTCTAACCTAAAATTAAGCATTAGGAACCCATTAAGCATAGAAGAACAATTTAAACAACCAAGCATGTATCTAATCCCTGTTGTCGAATGTCCATACATACTCTTCCTATTCATAGTTCAATTCGAATTAAAGCATGGTGTCTACTCTTAATTCAAACCAAGATAGCTAACATGCAAGCCTAAATGGTGATCAATCATTCAAACTAGCATATTAACTTATAAGCATAATGAATAAGAACAAAAACCATAATTGAAACTTGGAAACTAATTCAACTTGAAAACTTAAGGAAAGAATTTACATTACAAAGAAAAATAAATTGGAACTAAGAAAACTTGAAGGAAAATTTAGTAAAAACATTATTGTTACAACAATTGACAACTTGAAAGGAAACTAAGAGAATTTGAGGGAGAGAAGGGAAGGGAGCTCTAGAGAAGTGTTTGAGAGCTCCCCCCCTTGGGGTGTGTTTACAAGCTTAGAGAACTTCCCTATTTATAGGCCTAGGTGAAGTGAAAATCTGAATTCAATATGGCTAATGCATACAACACTTGTTTTATAAAATCTGAAATGGTTGATGCACTTGTATTAGAAAATCTAAATTGGGTGATGCACTTGTATTAGAAAATCTTGAATTGGTTGATGCACTTCACCAATAGATCCCACCAGCAGCCCTAGCTCATCTTCATGTCACCATGACCAAGCTTCCAACTAGAAATGATAGCTCATACCTAGCTCACCATGACCAAGCATCCAACCAGCACATGCTGAGGTCAGCATGACCAGCAACTTCAAGGGCTTACAACTTGGGCTTCTCTTAATCAAATTAGGACTTTAAGCACTCGAAATTGAAGTTCAGAATGTCTTCTTTCCAGCCATATGTTATTTGGGCCAATCCAAGGTCGGAGGAAGAAGTTAAGGCCGAAACAAATTGCTAACTCATTTTCCGCGCTGATAAGATCCATCCTGAGCATGGTTCTGTGTTTGCTAGGTAACGGACTCCAGAGTTATCCAATGGGGCTGAATGTTGGATATGGTATAGTACACACCCATTGGAACAACTTTCATGAAGAATGTTGCCTCATCCGAGCTATGTAGGTTGCTGAAACAAAGCTTGCAATATGACCTACGAAACTGGACTGGCAGGGGGCTGTAGCCAAAATGAGTTTGTCTTTAAGCTCTTCATCGATTCATCCAAATTAGGCCTTAACATGCTTGAATTGCATGAATTATGCTCTCTTGCTCTTTTTGCCTACAAAACACACAAAGAGAGGCAAATAACATAGAAATCTAGGAAACTAAGCAAAAGAAGTAAGTAAATTTGGGCATGTATATGTATGAAATTATGAGCTTAACAACAATCTCGACGTTATGCATGCTGAGAAAAATGTCTTTGACACATTGATTGGCATGATTCTAGATATTGAGGGCAAGACAAAGGACACGATCAAAGCTCGTCTTGATTTGGAAAGAATTGGCATACGAAGGGGTTTATGGATGAATAAGGACAGTGATCAAGCTAGAAGGGATCTTGCATTTTTTTCCATGAAACCGAATGACAGAAAAAAATTTCTAAAGTTTGCATCTTCTGTAAAGTTTCCCAATGGGTATGCTTCTAATATTGGGTGTTGCGTGAATGTTGACGGGGGTAAATTTACTGGACTAAAGAGCCTTGACTGCCATGTGTTTATGCAACGCCTACTTCCTGTGGGTATTCAACATCTATTACCAGAAGATGTAGTGAAGCCAATCATGTTGTTGTCCATATTTTTTTCCCAACTGACGGCAAAAATGTTGCGAAAGACAGACATTAATCAACTGCGCCATGACATTGTCCAAGTCCTATGCAAGTTTGAGATGATATTCCATCCAGCTTTCTTCACAAGTATCATCCACGTGATGGTTCACTTGCCAGAAGAGGCATTGCTTGCTGGTCCAGTCAACTATCGCTGGATGTATCCTATAGAAAGGTATATAATCTTCATCGTTTGTGTATGCATCATTATCCCAATCTTGGTACTTGCTAATTTGAATCGTATCGTTTTATTTTTACAAGCTTCTCGGAGAGCTGAAAAAATCCGTATGCAACAGAGTGAAGCCCGAAGGATCAATTATAGAGGCTTGGGTTCAATATGAGGCGCTTACTTTCTGCGGAATGTATTTAAAAGATGTGGAGACGGATTTCAATCGTCCTCAGCGCTATAATGACGAAGGTGTGAGAAATGAGAAACTTTCTGTTTTTGCCTAAAATGCACAACCATTTGGAGATCCTGTACAAGGAGAGTCATTTGACAGAAATGACATGGAGGTAGCCCATTGGTTCGTACTCAGCAACTGTGATGAGATAATGGCATACTTAGATGAGCTTGAAGAGATGATGAAGCGAGAACATCCATCACAATTGTATGACAAGAAACACCGTGAATTGTTTCCACGATGGTTTTTTGAATATGTAAGTTATAAGTGTTTTGTATTTGACATATATATTGTAGTATTTAATTTTCTCAAACTAACATGTGAATGTTTTTTTTCTATCATATTAGGTGAATAAGTTGAAATCATCGAATTCCCCCATTTATAGTGAAGAGTTATATAACTTGGCACTTCCGCTGAATTGTTCTCGGGTTGCCATGTTAACGGCGTCAAGTTTTTGGTGACTGCACGATATGACAAGTTGTGTACGCAAAACAGCGGTGTCCATGTCCCAGGTGGAGGCGAACTCACAACTATCGTGCAATTGCTTTACAAAGACCGATACCAAGTGATCATGTTTAAGTGTCGGTGGTTTGATACAAACCCAAATATGCAGGGAAGTGTTAAAATTGACCATGGCTTACTATCTGTGAACATGAACAGAACTTGGTATGATGACGACCTTTACATTTTGGCAAACATGGCAAAACATATTGTGTATCTAGATGACCCTAAAGCCGGAAGCGGTTGGAAAGTTGTTCAGCAGATGGATACAAGGAATGTGTATGCTATACCAGAATTAGACCCATCTGACAATGACGTCGACAACGTCATTGACCAACGTTTAGAATCTTCCATGGAAAATGATACAGATACACTTCGAGATAGAAATGTTATACAAGAACCGTTTCAGCTTCAAGAAGTGTCCTTAATCGAAATATCAATTCAGTTAATTACAATTGAACTCGGTGATCTTCCGCAGTTCGATATTGCAGTGGGCCCTACCAACGACGATGATGTAGTTATAGAGGAGGAGGAAGAGGAGGAGGATTGGGAGACCGAAAGTGATGATAGCGACGATAATGAAGGTTATTATAGTTCAGATGATGAATAATGTAATTTATTTTCGACTTGTCATGTAAAACGTAGCAAATGAAATTTTTTGTATAATTTTATTATGTTAGTGTACAAATTTGTATAATTTTATTATGTTTTTTTTATTTTTAAACTGAATCATGGCTAGCTGAACGCCAATTATTTCCTTGCGGTACATTTTCTAATGCATTTTGTCATTTTATAATTGTACTTTGTCATTTGTCTCATTTTCTAATGATAAGGAGAACTAATCGTTGTTTTTCAGTAATTGTATCCAATTGTTTTTTTTTTTTCTACTTTTTTGTTCCATGTATGCCGACTAGTTAATTCAACATATTAAAAGACAAATTCTATTCATAAAATAAATATAAAAATAAGTATTTAAAAGTCTATAAAACTTTATGACAAAAGTATATAAAACTCTTTAAAAAATAAGTTGTTGTTTTCATTATTTTTGTAAACACTTTGTGCGACGAACATGGGGTAACGTTCGTCGCATAAAGTGCGGGAAAGATTTTAAAAAATATGTTGTTGTTTTCATTATTTTGTAAACACTTTGCGCGACGAACAAGAGCAAGTGTTCGTCGCATAAAGTGCCAGAAAGATTTTAAAAAATAAGTTGTTGTTTTCATTATTTTGTAAACACTTTGCGCGACGAACATGAGGTAATGTTCGTCGCATAAAGTGCGGCAAAGATTTTAAAAAATATGTTGTTGTTTTCATTATTTTGTACACACTTTGCATGATGAACAAGAGCAAGTGTTCGTCGCATAAAGTCCTTACGAAATGAAATTTAATAAAAAATTTATGTTTTAGAATCTTATACGCACTTTGCGCAACGAAATAGACTTTGTCGCATTTACCTTGTGGAACGAAGTAAACTGTTTTGTCGCGCAAGATCACGCGTTATCTTTCTCTCCAGGAACGGACCCAGGATTCCAAATTAGGGCGGGCTAAATCTTCAAGGTACAATGGTACGAAAAAATTTCATGTTCAACTCAATAGTATAAGTGAATTTTATTTTATGTTAAACTAAGCAACATTTAAATGTTAAATACTAAATTTTTTGTTGTGAAGAGGCAACGTCTTTTTTTCAAGATATGAAGAAGAAAAACAAGCCTAAATACAACACAAACAAAAAAAAAAGTATTAAAAACACACTTTCTCTCATCAGCTCTATTTCTCCCTTTGACCGAAAACATTAGTTCTCTCTTATAATAAAATTATATAGTATTCTTTACCAACAAACAATTATATATAGTTTGTTTATTTTTATACTACCCAAGCCCAGGGCAAACATTTGTTATTTTTTTATTCCTTTAACCTATATATCATATCTATTTATGCCCTAGCCCAGGACATGTGGGTATTTTTTTAAAGAGTAGGCGGGCTAAAATTTACTTTGGACTGTAAAAAAAGTAAAGCCCCCCGGGCTGTAGCCCAGGTGAAGCTACACTAAGGTCCGTGCCTGTTTCTCTCGTCGCGCAAAAGGCTGCCTTTTGTTTCTATTGGGTGAATTAGCAGTTAATTACTCTCTTCAAAAATCTTTAAGTCCTAAAGGTCCATTAAACTTCAAATTTAACATCCATATATCGTTATTATATAATTAAAGTGCTACACATATAAACTTTTATCAACTTTGTCTAACATGCTTCCATAAAACTCATTTAAGTTTTTGAAACTTATCTCTCAATCAAGCTTTTAAGTTAATTTAGCCATGGCGTGTTTTCATGACAGTCCAACATCTTCAGCTCATGATAAAGGTTTGAAATACATAATAAAGCATTTGAACTTCAAGTCTTCAACCACGACTTCTCTTCGCAGGATGATGCTTTCTCTTCAGCGATGACTTCTCTTCGCGCATGTTTTAAATTGTTGCCTTTTCATCATCAATTATTTATATTATCTGAGAATACTTGCAAATTTTTAAATATGATTCATCAGTAATTTTTATAATCATTCTTGTGAAAACAAAAAAAAACCATGAAACCCTATCTTGCGAGACGAAGCTATTCGTCGCGTGAACCACCTTGGCGCGACGCCAAGGTTTGTATTCGTCATACAATGGAGCTTTGCGTGTCGCCAGGACATCCTACGTCGCACAATGTTATAGTTTTTAGGGTTTACAAATTATTGTTTAGGGTTTTGCGTGATGCCAGCGCATTTTCACGTCGCGCAAGGTGGTGAAAATATTGGCGGGTGGTGGCCAAAATTTTGGCGGATTTATTACTCTGCGCGACGACAGTTCTGTGTAGGGGTTAGGGTTTATGGTTGGGGGTTTTGCGCGACGCCAGCAGATTTTCACGTCGCTCAAGGTGGTGAAAATATTGGCGGGTGGTGGCGAAAATTTTGGCGGATTTATTACTTTACGCGACAACGGTTCTGTGGGTACGTCGCGCAAGCTTTCCTTGCGCTACTAGTTGGATTTCGTCATTGCCCAAGTTCACGAAAAAAATTTCTTAATACGACGCAACTTTGATATGCGCGACGAACTTAAATCTTCGTGGCGCAAGTTCGCTAAATTTTTTGTAAAAGTTGCAGAGTCGTCTTGTTCGGCTCTCACCTTCGTGTCTCTCCGGCCCTCCCTCCACAACCGCAGCATTCAACCACCTCAACCCACGAAACAGACCCCAAATTTCCACCAGGCCGCCACCACCTTCGAACCCCAACCCTTCCCCGCCGTTTTCGACCGGATTTTGACCGATTTTGCCACTGTTTCTCCGGGCGCGTGCTTCCTCCACTCTTCTTTTCATGCTCTAGCTGATGGTTGGTTAGGATTTGATGAATTGCTATTGTAGGTTGTTAAATTGAAAAACCTAAATTTTGGCTGGATTTCAGGATGAAATTCCGGCCACTTCCGGCCCTTTTTTGGCCTATGTCCAAGACCAAAAGTGGCTCTAATCGATGTCCTGAACCTCGGGTAGGAAGATTGGCCCTTGATTTTGAGATTTTTCTGGCGATGGTTATCACTTTAGACACCCACACGCCGGCGCGTGTGGTGGCACGTGGGTACTGTAGCAAACCAACACTGTATCCCGATGCGATCCCCTAGTTGTCATGAGTGCGTAGGTATGTTCGATTTCCAATTTGGATATCATTTAAGCCTCGAACAGATTTCACCTATTGTGCGATTTCCGGGTTTGATATGTTCGGACCGTTGGATCGAACCCAAACTCACGTATGTTGTACCTTGTATTGGTAGGATCGTATAGGACTCAACGGATCGTGGATCGGAGTCCCGGATACTCCGAAATCGTGAACCCTAGGACAAGATGTGATTTACTTAATTAATTAAGATTCTTAATGGAATTGTATATGCTTAGTTGGTAAATTGGATTAATTTTTATGTTTGTTAATTAATGAAGATTTTTATATATTTTTGTTTTATTAGTTGTTGGGCTTTTTATTTTTATTTTATTAGACGTTGGCCCCATTTCAAAAAAATTTAAATAAATGTTTAAATGGTTTTAGACCACATATTAGAGTAACTATGTTTTTAACTTTGGAAACTTGTTCAATTATGCAGATGTCAAACCTTATTAGAAGTCATAAGGCGGTGACGACTGCACAGAGTTTGCCTCCTCAGGCTACGGCATCACCTGCCACTACTCCAGCACATATGGACGACATGTCGGTTTGTCACGGGGTCTCCCATGCGCCAGCGACATCAGAGTCATCTGTGGCCCAACCTGTTAGCGCCAAACGGCGTCACCGCCCCCCCGGCATGACTGATAGCACGACTACACCACTTCGACCTCTGCTGCTGGTGCATCGAAATCACAACCAGGTAAAGATTTCCTTCAACTCCAGCTGTTTCGAACCAAGATTTTAGTAGGATTTGTTATTTAACATTAATTTTATATTTCTTTACAGCCAAGAAGAACACTCGGGGACCTTGTGGCCAGTTGAAGACAGCGAAGGTCACCCGAGTGACCAATAGTCGTATCAACAGCGAATACGACGAGAGGGCATCGGGCTGCACCAACGGCGGACCAACATAGCTCATTGGCCCACGACATTGGTCACGTCGTTCGGATCCATTGCCTGATGAAAATGGAAGTCTTGGAAGGTCATGCCTAACGAGATGTGGATGGAGTTGCGCGGACAGCTGTCGGTATGTATCCTACCTTTTAATTGTTTTTCTTTCAAATTATATATATTTTTAATACTTAATGTATGTAATGAATTTATTGCAGACGAACTACAATTTAGAGAACCTCGACGACGAGTTGTTGACGTACATCAACAGACTCTTTGCTGAGAGGAACAAGCAGTGGAAGAGCGACCTGCACCACCATTTTCAGCCATATGATGATCCACAAGTTGCTATTCAGGAGGGTTGCCCGAAGGAGCTTGAGGGGCGGGAGGATAGTTGGGAGTGGCTCTGCGGTCATTTTCAGGAGGCCGATTATGTGGTATTTTTTTATATTAAGTTGAAAATTGTTACACGTTTCTTACTGATGTTTATTTAATTTTTTATTTCATTTGAATTTCAACTAATACGTTTTATTTTTTGTATAACAGAAGAAGGCCAAAGCAAATAAGGGCAAGAGGGAGAAGAAGACTCTTCTCCACCATTCAGGTGCCAGGGCCTTCTCCTATAGGATGGAGGCGCGGCAGCGGGTAATAATAAAGTCATTTTTATTTAATTTTTAATAAGTCATTAATACTAATTTGTTTTTTTCGTACTAACATTTTTCTTCTCTTGTTCAGGGGGGGTCCAAATTCCCTGAGATTGACGTCTTTGGCAACGTTTATGTTCGACCTGGGAATGAGTTCACCGAGTCCCTTCATGTAAGTAGTCTTTCATTTTAATTATTATCTTACGCATTCAAGTTTCATGGTTATTATATGAATGTTTTAATTAATATTTTATGTTATGTTAAACAGACGACGATGATGGAGAAGAGCCAGTTGGTTCTTCAGGAGTCTGCCTCCTAGCTTCCTCCCGATACGCCGCTCGAGTCCGTGGCTCCTCCACAGGATGCGGGGTTTCAGATCTTGACGGAAACCTTGGATTAGACTCTCGGAAGGCGGCCAGGGACATACTGTCGAGGGATGGGGAATGCCCGGCGGCGAGAACCTAGACCCCGTTCATCGTGGCAGTCAAACAGTGCTTTGACAGCAAAGGTGGCCCATCTTGAAACCCAAGTGTCCCAGATGTCACAGTTTCTACAGTCCCTCACTTGGTCCGGCGTTCCTATACCGCCTTTTTGTCCCTCGTCGACCTTTGAGCCCATCCAACCCGAGCATGGCCACCACACCTCTGCCCTTGTCGACAATGTCCAGACCTCCGAGCCGCATTTGCCAGACGACCAAGTAGATTTTGCAACATTGTTTGATTAGTTTTTTACTTCCTTAATTACATTTTAAACATTTCTATTGTACTATACATTTATATTATGTTATAAAAAAAAAATTCTCTTCATAACATTTTTTTGTTGTAATATCATTTTATTACCAAAAAAATAACCAAATCTTTTTTTTTTTTTAAACAAAAAGACAAAAAAATGATTTTATTTAATTAAAATATATTTTATTTTGGGCGACGAAACGTTTTTCGTCGCGCAAAATCACTATTCTACAAAATACAAAACCGTAAAACTAAATTTTAAAACAATATATTTTATGTTTGTGCACGAAAGTTTTCGTCTCTCTAAAGGAATTGCGACGAACACAGTTTGCGCAACGAACCCTTCTCTCGTCCCTACATGTTTGCGCGACGAAGATCAATCGTCGCTCTATGTTCTTGCAACAACTGTTACTTCGTCACGCAAATATTTGAGCGACGAACAATATGTCGTCCTTGAACTTGTGGTGCAACGAAGGGCTTTGCACGATTAGAGAACAAAAATTGGTCGCGCAGAGTCTTTCTTCACGATCTTTGCGCGACAAAGTTTCTGTCGCGCTGACATTTATGCGACTTAGTTGCGCTTTGCGCGACGAACTATTCTTTGTCGCACAAACTGTAAAATGTAGTAGTGTACTTAAAAAGGTGATCGATATATCTGGTTCAGAAAAAAAAATTCAAATTAAATTGAATTGATTAATTTGCACAACAACTTACTTTGAGGCTAGTTATGACTGACTCCTTAGTTTGTGGCATCACTTGCTATGGAGTAATTTTTGAGTGTTCCCGGTACACCACGTGATTGGTGTACCATCCAATAGACGGAAGACATATGGAATATGTCCAATGCAATCCGCCACATGTCATAAGAAGAAATGCAGTAAGTTGGATAATAATTCCACATGTTCTATGTTTATTGGATGGTACACCAAACACGTGGTGTACCTGGAACATTTAAAAATTTCTCCTTGCTATGACAGAGGATGGATCGACACGCTATTAAGATTAGAATCGTATAGGCAAGAAGGGCAAAGAAAACCAAGTAAATAAAGGCATGTCTCTGATGCACTTTCACCATATCACACTGCAATTTCTGTTGCTCCGTATCATACATATTGGATTGCTCTGTGCCGCACACTTTTGACTCCTGATCATGAATAGTTTTCTGAATCTTATAGTCAATCAGTTCTCGTTCCACGAAGTTAATGTCGTAATGGTACTGCACCCGCTCCCATTTGCCGACGAAAATTCGAAAGGTGATGGCAAAGATGAGGGCAATTAGAGAGCAGAGGCAGAACAGAATCCACCAATGTTGGCAAGAGATGTTAGGGGTTTGAGACAAGACTTGCACAGTGAGCTTAGTTGATCGGGACCTGTTGAACCAGGCACATCTATATGTCTTGGAGAATACGGAAGAAGTCCCTTATATCGAGTATGAGTTTTATTCTTTAAGTAGCCATTTTAAATATTATTATTCCTTATGTTTATCTTATATACAAGGGACCATAATGCTTGATTTTTTCGTGTCAATGTAGGGAACATATGATCCACATCAAGACCACTTATCCAAAATTTAGAAAGAGAAAAAAGTGGCTGCAAGATAAACACAATAGCACTTTCGATTCAATGGCTACACTTTAAGGTATATGTTATTGAATAACATATTGAATTTTTAATTTTCTTCTTTCTATGTTAGATTGAATTAAGATATATGATTAATTTGCAGGTTCAAAGTGAACTTAATGGGGAAGAGAATAATGGCGTATCAGAAAATTTGAGGTGGCTAGCGGCTGATCCAAGCATGACAGTGCCATCATATAGGAACTATCTTATTAATGGTGTTAAATTTAACACCAAGGCACAAGATAATGTGCGAACTGTCCAAAATAGTGGAGTTTATTTACTTGCACATACTATGCAAGTTGCTAGTGCCAAGGATAAAAGCCCTATTGTCTCCAATATGGGTTTTTATGGTGTCATTCAAGAAATTTGGGACCTTGACTACCAAAAGTTTAGAATCCCAGTCTTGAGGTGTGATTGGATAGATAACACTTCGAGCCTTGTAGTCGACGAACTTGGATTTACCCTTGTAGATCTGAGTAAAATTGGACACAGGAATGACCAATTTGTTATGGCTTCTCAAGTCAAACAAGTATTTTTTGTTGACGGCCCAATGCATCGTGGTTGGTCGATAGTGTTATCAATGCCTAATAGAGAATATAATGATATGATTGGTGATGATGTGCTAGGTGATATTAGAATTGAGTGTGAGCCATTTCCTAGAGAGATACCAAATGTTGACACATTTGATGACCTAGTGGGTGAGTTTGGAAGGGAAAATATTAGAGATGGGTGTGAAGATACATGGATTGATTGATTGTTGTAACGTATGACATTAGTTATGTAGTTAATTGTATGACATTAATTAATAGCTCTGTATATCATTTTAATTCTGATCACATTTTCATTATGCAGGCTTTGGGCACGACAAATCAAAAAATAAAAATACTGGGTTAAAGGTGTAAAATACGACGGTTCAGTTGAAAAAAACTGAAAAAACAGACGTCTAAAACATAACCAACGTCGTATTTTTACAAACGACGTGGAATGACAATACAAAAGACCGTAAAGAAATAAAAACTGCCATTTGAAAAAGAAAACACGTCGGTTAATTAAAATTAAATTACACGCGGCTAATAGATATTACCAACAATGCCGTAGATTTAAAAATAACACGATGGAACAGTGCTCCAACCAACGAATTTTAGGAAAACACTACTTCCACCGATTAATAGTTACCGTCGTCTAAAGTCAGAAATAAAGGCAACTCAGTTTCATTAACTGTCGTGACAGCAGTTCTGCACGTCGATTAGGCTAAATCAGTTGACATCTCAAAGAATACACACATCAAACAGGTTTACAAAAGCGACTTTTAAAAGGCCAACCACGTCAAGGCCCATACAAAAACCGACATGGTAAGTGGATAAGAAAGTTGACAAATTGGATGCTTGGGACGTAGTAAAGGACCTAACCATGGCTGCCATTTTACATTAACCACCGCTCAAGCTATAATCCACAGCGTTTCTTTTCCTTATGCCGTCAAAATCATTTTTAATGTCTGTGATTAACGACAGGGGTCGTGGTTAGGAATTTTTACGTCGGTTTTCAATAAAGGTATGCCATGTTAAAGGATTCAGACGTCAATGTTTTAAAAAGAAGTTGAAACAACGCAAAATGAGGTCATGGTTCCACCCACTCACATTACCTTTATATGGTCAACACATTAGTCAGGAAGGTACTTGTCACCTCTTGTATGGCAACATTATAATACAAGATACCTTTAAGCCTCTAACACCTCTCGTTTATTCACTTCTTACTCACATCCCTCTATATACAGATAATCGTGTTTTAAAAAGAAGTTGAAACAATACCGTGCGAAGTTCGTATCGTAAATCTAAAAGACAAGGTCATGGGACCATTAGGATTCCAATTGTTGAAACTTATGTAAGATGTCTGAATCTCTCTGTAAGTGTTGGCATTGCTTTGTATGAAGCTTCCAGACAGCTAAGTTACGAGCAGCTTCAATTTCCAAATGAAAACTGTATTGATCATGAGCAATCATTTGTCACCGAGGATATTTTTGCCTTATGGATTGTACTAGAATTCATTTACCGTCAACTAGAACTGGAGAGAACATAAATAGAGCATTTGCTATTGTGAATTTTTCAGGACATAGCACTCAATTAAGTTTTAACAGACACAAAAATGATTTAAAAAAACTTTCTTCTTTTTCACCCACTTCATCACCCTACCGTGATACTACTTGAGCTAGAGAGAGAGATCATGAGATGTTTCTTTGGGTTTTTTCTATAAATATCATATGAGTAAGATTATCGACAGAAATGTTCAAGCACAAATCAGTACGTAATTTAGAGCATTTTATCATTCTTTTTGGGTATGCTTCACAATCTAGCCTTATGATCTACAGTGTCTTTTATTTATTTATTTATTAGGAATGAAAAATTTCCGTTACCAATGTTGGAAAATAGTTTTCATGAAATACCTTTTATTATCAATACTAGCCTCTCTGCACGCGCTTCCGCGCCTGCGAGAGGCTTTTTTTTAAAAAATTAAAATTTATTTTAGAATTAAAAAGATAATGGGTAGTTGTGTTCCATAAAAATAGGCCATTATCTGATTTTTCTTTTAATTTTTATTTTTTTAAATATGAAAAAGTGTGAATTTACCATATTATCCTCATTTAATTAATAATTTCAATTCCTAATGTTTGCATTAACCAAGGGCATTTTCTGGTATTTTGAATGTTTCACCATTCTCTGCCTTTTGCTTTATATATACTAGCCTCTCTGCACACGCTTCTGCGTGTGCGAGAGGCTTTTTTTTAATCACGCGCGCTATGCGCAACTTACAAAGTTTCGTTTTAATTTTTTTGCAATTGTATTTTGCTAGATGCCTATATCAACAATTTTAATTTTTTATTGCCTGTATTTTTCTAGATGCCCCTCTCAACAATTCACAGGCCATAAAACAGAGAAAAAAAATACATTGAGACGGGCATCAAGAAAAATAAGGGCGATAAAAAATTAAAATTGTTGATATAGGCATCTAGCAAAATACAATTGCAAAAAAATTAAAACGAAACTTTGTAAGTCGCGCGTAGCGCGTGTGATTAAAAAAAAGCCTCTCGCACACGCGGAAGCATGTGCAGAGAGGCTAGTCTAATGAGCTTTATGAGTTAGGGGGATTCTTTGTGTTCTTTTTTTTTGAATTTTCTGTTTGGTGGAATTAAAAATTTTCCTTGTTTTTTCCCATAATTTGAAATACCTTTTATTAGCTTGGGTAAAAAGCATTTTCCTGTTTTTAATTTTTAGTTTGAATTGTCCTTAAAAATTCTTTTTTTCAATAATTTGGTAACATATGTTGTATTGTATTCATTGATAACCTTCATAAAAATAAATCAATTATCATAGTTGATCATATTGAAAAATTTGAAACAAATGCAAGAACGAATTTAAATTCCTCTTTGTATTTATTGATAAAAATTATCATAGTTAATCATTGAACCGAATTTGGTATAGATGCAATTGAATAAGTCTTTATTTAAAACAAAACTCGTTACACCAAAATATAGTAATTGAAGCTAGTATTGCAACCATTGAAAAAGGAAAACAGAAAACAAAAAACAAAAAAATAAAAAAATCATGACAATTAAATTATGATCCTGAAATCCTTTTAGCTGCTGCTTGTACATGAACCTCCTCCTGCAGCAATTTTATGCTCTCTTACTACTATCTTCTTTGGAAGCCTCATGTAGCAAATTGGATCTGCATTTACACACAAAAAAAAAAGAAAAAAAAAAGAGAAGAAGACGAAAACAACTAAAAAACTTAATATGAAGCAAGATATTAAGAATACTAAAACAATCCATCAAAACAATAGACTTATGTTTCGGAATAAGTCTATCGCAGTGTGTCATTATGGATGTGTTATTATCAGCTGCAGAAAAAGGCAATTATGTCACTCGAAACAAAAAACAAAAAAACAAAGGTATGAATGAGGTACCTTTGGACTTGTCCACGAAGAAGAGCGACTTTGGTTCACTGCTCGAAGAAGTCATGATCGGTGCTTATGTTGACTCACCATGATGCTTCCCTTTTGTTCTGCTTTCATGTTACTCTTGAACTCCCTCCAACTCTGATCCTCATTTTGCTTTTAATTCCTGTATAAAAATAATCCCGTGAGGAAAAAAGAAGAAGAAAAAATCAAAGTATAATCTTATTCGTAACATAAAAAATAGAAGTTGATGCCTGAACTGGACACTTTACATCAATATGAAACTGAATCTGGATCTAAAATGACCTGGACACTTAACAAAAAATAAACATAAAGAAAGAAGAAACTAATAGTGATAGTGTAAACAAATAACAAATAACAAATGTAAACCAACACCCAATTCCAGTCAGAAACAACCCACCTGCGTCTTCCAGAAAGACAAAAATAGAAATCATGGATTCTCACTAACACATGAACGTAGAGAAATAAAGCCATGGCTTTGTTAGGCACTTTTAGAGGCCCAAATTATCAGCAGAAAACAGAACACCTAGTTATAGTAGAGCCAATATTAAAAAGTCTAATTTTGGGGGAAAAAATGGATTGTATAATAATGGACAACTTTTGAGAGAACCCAAAAGGTAAAAAAAATCATCTTCCAACTAAACTAATGTATGCTGATTGGAAACTTAAAATACAAAATATAACGAAATAAAGAATCATTAACCTTAAATATAGTTTCCTTTGCTTCTTATGGAACCCTTATGCGTCATAAAGAGAGAGGTGAGAGGCGATTCCATCTGTTGAGATAAAATTCCAAAAACTTTTTAATTTCATAAGTCAAACACATAAATAATTACAAACACGAACATAAACATAAACACAGACCTAGACCATAGCCAAGTTTCAGTCAATCAAACATAAATTAGGGATAGCTTTGTGTGTGAGAGAGATTTGTACCATTTACAGAATTGATACTCTGCAGATTGAAGATTATTAAACAGAAAGCATGGAACCGGAATCATTGAAGCAATTCTGGACTTCGAGTTCTTGAACTAATGACTGGACCCCGAAAAGTGAAGAAGAAGAAGATGAAAGCATAAAAAAACTGAAAGGAACTGCTGCCTTATACAGATTAAAACTAAAGAGAAAGAGAAATGGTTATCAGATAACTAAAACTAAAAATTGTTTTTTTTTTCAATTGATCCCTTTTCTCAGAAACTATACAATAATATAAAGGCGGCTAAAAACATAATACTGGAGTAACAAAAACTGGAAGAAAAATAAAACCCATTTTCAACCTTTTCTAGCATAATTGAGGTGCAATATTAATTATAAGTTCCCAAAACAGCCTCCACAACATTCAATGTTAATTCCCTTTCTTCTCTCCAGATTTTTCCAGCCAAAAAGAAAACTGAAGGCAAATGTATGTAAATTTGTAAAATTCACCTGCTCAATATTGACACTGAACGGTCCTTTTGATTGGCATTCAGGGCAAGAACCAACTTTAACTTCTGAATAAGAGTTCTGAAAGAATGGCCCCAAGATTGCCCCACATTTATTGCAATCGTACTTGTTGCAATTGGGGAAAGACCCTAAAGCGTCGGGTCACAATGCCTCCAATACGAATCATGGTATTCAAATGGATCTGCCTGCACACCATAAGAGCAGGATGACATTTTCACCTCAAAGGAAAAAGGTAGGAAAGATGTAGCAACAAAAGAAAAAAAAAATCACCACAATACCGAATGTTGCGAATCTGATCGTAAACAGGTAAGTTGGTTATCCTAACGTAGATCTTTTGATGGATACGTTTGTAATTGGGGTGTAAACTAAACACCACATTCTTGGCAACATCTTCCATGACTTCCAGGACAGGCTGAGGAGCATCAGCCAACCAAATGGCAATATTGGGATGAGTACCGATGAATTGCTTGTAATCAATCTCCAGACTACACTTATTGGCTACAAAATGCAACAGTGAATTGATTCAAAATTCAAATTAAAGATCCGAGGCATTATGTAGCTTGCAGCTTGCTGCTTGCACAACACATTGAGATAAAAAGCACAAATGGCCAATGTACAGTTAACAGAGCATAAGAGCCGGTTAAATAAAGCTAAGCCCTTACCTAATACCATCTCATTAATGAGGCGCACATATTCAATGTCGGAAGAACCCTTCTTCACAAAGGTGAGCAGAAATTCTTTGAACTTCTTGGCTATAAATCTTCGCACTTCATCTCTAGTAACCCACTTCCTGAGTGTTCCCTAAACACGATACATCTCAAACTTGGCTTCTTAGTCATCATCATCCTGCACATGAAATTCATGTAAAATGAGAAAAGCTTGAAGAAATTTACTCAAGAAATTCATGTAAAAGGTCATCCAAGTCAGAAGCATGATTTGTATAACTAAACCTCATAGCCATCATCATCAGTCTGGTCAGTCATTGGGACATCCTCTCTGGAGTTTCCGTGCTGTGATCTTCTCGGTGAACTCTGCATTCCATCATTATCGTCGCAGCTTCTTGGAGGCCTGAAATCAGCCCTCACCCTTTTTGAAGGCCTGTAGCTGTCATCATCAGTATCTGCAACCAAAATGGCAACAAAATCAACATACACTGCAACATCTTACAAATACTGAAAATTCACAAAAAGAAAAAACGAAAATAAGCACACAAAATCATACCATAATTTTATACCAATTTTCTGGAATAAACACAGGTAAAGAGAAAATCAGCCACACAAAGACATGAACTACCAGATTGATGAGCAGACTGGGGGTTCCAATATTGATTGCTCCAGTTCTTTTTCCTTCAATCTTCCTCCCTGTAAGAACAAACCAAACTCAATTTATGATTTACTTCTCAATTTTCGACATCACAAATGAAGAAACAAATCTAGAAAAAAAAAAAAAAAAACCTCCAACCTTTTTATGCAGTGAGTAGATGAGGATTCTTGCTCTACGAAACAACAGAAAGAAGAAACCATGATACAATTAACACTGCTATTGCAAATTCAAAAAGAAATGAATGACCAAAACTCTGCTGCACAATTCTCTGATCCTTACAAAATCAAAATCTCATTTCTGTCATGTATTCACGGATGAAAAGATCATAAGAAAAAATCTCAAGCATGATAGCAGATGAAGAACCCTTATTTGAGAAACAACACGACATGCAAGAATAATCTAACAAATATGATTAATTCGAAGATGAATTCCATTCAAAAAGAAAAGAAAAAAAACCCAAAATTAAAGAGAGATACGTACCCCTATATTGATTGCTGAAGTTCTTTTTCCTTCAATCTTCCTCACTGTAACAACAAACCAAACTCAATTTATGATTTACTTCTCAATTTTCGACATCACAAAGGAAGAAACGAATGTAGAAAAACAAAAGAAAACCTCAAACCTTTTTGTACGAAATACAGAACTGAATTAGTATAATCGATCAGTGGAAGAGTTAATCCTCGTCCACTTTCTACAATTGGTGATGCTGAATCCGTTTGCCCCCTTACTATTATGCAGTGAGTAGATGAGGATTCTTGCTCTGCAAAACATGGGTGAGGGAGGAAAAGTGTTCCAAGTTTGAGGGTCGTGGTGGGTTTTCGACCGTTTCAGTTTTGTTTTCAGTTTTGTTTTCAGTTTTCTTTTTTAAATCCTTAATCCTATTTCAATAGAACGTGCCAGAATAAACTGATAAGAAGAGCAACTGCTCTGTAATGGGTATGTACCTATTTTGTTTTCTTTTTAAATTAATTAAAGTTCTGCGTAATTGTTCTTTTACAATTGTACCCTGCTTTAATTAAAATTGTGCGCTTTTAATTTTTTCTTTGATAAATGGCATATTCGGGTTTTTAAATGTTTCACCATTCTCTGCATTTTGCTTTATATATATAGAAGATAACCGCCACTGATTATATTTTTCACTGTTCTATAGTTTATTTGGAGTTATTGGTTATTCCAAAAGGTCCAGTCAAATGTGAAGGTACATACAAAAACCTAGCTGCCCATCATCTTCCAACACAAGATGCTTATCAAATTATAATCCTCCTAATTCAGCTTTTCTACCTATTCAAAAGGTACAGACCTTTTCCCCAAGTGCAAAATAAAGAAATAAATTCAACTAATTTTTCTGATTTTTCGTTTATAAATAAGAGTAGTTTAGAGCATTATCCATTACTATTAGGCCATTACCCAAGTCTCTATTGTCCCCTTTTGATTTTTTACTTTTCTAGAGTTATTATTCGTATAAAGAATTTATTATTTTCCCGTTTAATACTCGTATTATACACGTACGTATGTATTTTTCAATAATACTTCCGTTTTCCTTACACATTTTAAAGGCAAGGTAAAATACAAGTTTTTTTTTTTTTAAAAGCAAACATAAAATAGATGTACGTATGTGTTTTTCATGTTTAATACCCGTATTTTTATTACGAATTTTTCAATAATACACACAAACTTCATGTATTATAGACATAATTTCCACATATTATTGATAAAAAATAATATATATTAAAATATTACAATAAATTATTGTAAAATATTATATAATGGCGGAACTTTTCAGTTGTAACTTGCCAAAATGATAATTTTTCTAATAAATAGTACGACCACGGGGCAATACTAGGTCTTTTTTTTTTTTTAAATATAAATAGTACAACCGCAGGGCTATATTGTTGAAATATAAAATATTAAAAGAGTATAGCCGGACGAGCCAAATATAACAGGGCTGGCAAGTTCGGGCGTAAGGTCTACAAGACCCCTATTATAATAGAAGAAGTGTGGTTGGGTAGTGAAATATTAAAATTCGTACTTGCATACAGGCCCATGATGCTGCCTATTAGTCATCCGAAACCAATTGGCAATATAATTAGTCAACGATACCAGAGTGGGAGAACCACGATATTGGTTAATGATACCTTTATGGAATCATTGACTCCTCCCATCATATTATAATGCTGCCCAAGTTTTGGGATCGATCCGAAATCAATTGATCAAAGAAATTGGACACTTCAAGTTCGTACGAAGTTCGTACAGTATTTAGAGTGGTTGGAGCATTGCATAGTTTTAGTTATTGGATTCCATTGAAAACTCACCAAAAGACTCCTCCCACCATATTAAGATGTTGCCCAAGTTTTGGGCTAGATCCGAAATCAATTGGTCAAAGAAATTGGACACTTTAAGTTCGTACGAAGTTCGTTCCATGAATTCAGTGGTTGTAGGATTGCGTAGTTTTACACATTTGATTTCACTCAAAACTCACCAAGTGACCCCTTCCACCATATTATGATGTTGCCCAAGTTTTGGGCTCGATTCGAAATCAGTTGGTCAAAGAAATTGGACACTTCAAGTTCGTACGAAGTTTGTACAGTATTTGGAGTGGTTGGAGCATTGCATAGCATTAGTGTTGGATTCCACTAAAAACTCACCAAATGACTCCTCGCACCATATTATGATGTTGCCCAAGTTTTAGGCTCGATCCGAAATCAATTGGTCAACGAAATTGGACACTTCAAGTTCGTACGAAGTTCATACAGTATTTGGAGTGGTTGGAGCATTGCACAATTTTAGTGATTGAATTCCATTGAAAACTAACCAAATGACTCCTCCCACCATATTATGATGTTGCCCACGTTTTGGGCTCGATCCAAAATCAATTGGTCAAAGAAATTGGACACTTCAAGTTTGTACGAAGTTCGTTCCGTAAATGGAGTGGTTGTAGGATTGCATAGTTTTACATATTGGATTTCACTCATAACTCACCAAGTGACTCCTTCCACCATATTATGATGTTGCCCAAGTTTTGGGCTCGATTCGAAATCAATTGGTCAAAGAAAATGGAAACTTCATGTTCGTACGAAGTTCATACAATATTTGGAGTGGTTGGAGCATTGGATAGTTTTACTGATTGGATTCCACTAAAAACTCACTAAATGACTTCTCCCACCATATTATGTTGTTGCCCAAGTTTTGGGATCGATCCGAAGTCAATTGGTCAAAAAAATTGGACACTTCAAGTTCGTACTGTAAATGGAGTGGTTGTAGGATTGCGTAGTTTTACACATTGGATTTCAGTCAAAACTCACCAAATGACTCATCCCACCATATTATGATGTTGCCCAAGTTTTTGGCTCGATTCGAAATCAATTGGTCAGAGAAATTGGACACTTCAAGTTCTACGAAGTTCGTACCGTAAATGGAGTGGTTGTAGGATTGCATAGTTTTACATATTGGATATCACTCAAAACTCACCAAATGACTCCTCCCACCATATTATGATGTTGCTCAAGTTTTGGGCTCGACCCGAAATCAGTTGGTCAAAGAAATTGGACACTTCAAGTTCGTACGAAGTTCGTACTGTAAATGGAGTGGGTGGAGCATTCCATATTTCTAGTGATTGGATTTCACTCAAAACTCACCAAATGACTCCTTCCACCATATTATGATGTTGCCCAAGTTTTTGGCTCGATCCGGAAACAATTAGTCAAAGAAATTTGACACTTCAAGTTCGTACCGTAAATGGAGTGGGTGGTGCATTGAATATTTATAGTGATCAGATTTCACTCAAAACTCACCAAATGACTCCTCGATGTTGCCCAAGTTTTCGGCTCGATCCAAAATCAACTGATCAAAGAAATTGGACACATCAAGTTCGAACGAAGTTCGTACCGTAAATGAAGTGGTTGGTGCATTGCATAGTTTTAGTAATTGGATTTCACTTAAAACTCACCAAATGACTCATCCCACCATATTATTATGTTACCCTTGTTTTGGGCTCGATCCGAAATCAATTGGTCAAAAAAATTGGACACTTTAAGTTCGTATGAAGTTCATACCGTAAGCGGAGTGGGTGGCGGATTGCATAGTTCTAGTAATTGGATTTCACTCAAAACTCATCAAATGACTCCTCCCACCGTATTATGATGTTGCTCAAGTTTTGGGCTAGATCTGAAATCAATTAGACAAAGAAATTGCACACTTCAAATTCATACGTACCGTAAATGGAGTGGTTGGTGCATTGCATAGTTTTAGTAATTGGATTTCACTCAAAACTCACACAACAACTCCTCCCAACATATTATGATGTTGCCCCATGTTTCAAGCTCAATCCGAAATCAATTTGTCAAAGAAAGTGTCAATACAGCTTGTTACATTTCGAACTTGAGACCTGGAACTAGAAATACACCTTATGAACTTAGGAAAGGTAGAAGACCGAATGTGTCGTATTTCAGGGTATTTGGTAGTACTTGCTAAATTTTGAGAGATCGAGAACACTTGGCAAAATTTTACCCAAAGTGTGACAAGAGAATGTTTCTAGGATATTCGCTTACCAATAGGGCTTATAGGGTTTACAACTATCAAACCAAATCTGTGATGGAGTCAATAAATGTGAAGACACGTATGAAGAATAAATATTTTGCTACCTATTTAGTAATATATTTAAATTGTTTATATATATAGTTGTTTTATCATTTTAATAATTATATGTATTTTATTATATTAAATATGTATATAAGAAGCATGAGGTGGATAACATAAGCTGGAGGTGGCACCATTCCTTGGTTGCTTAAGGGACGTGTAAACACATAAGGTTGTTGCCTTGTTATCCAAGTGGCTAGCTGTCTTTACTTCATCAAAATATTATCCTAATACCAAATGTTAGCACTTATCCTCAAGCTCCAAACATATACCAATGATAGAATGATAGTTGCTGCCTTTATTCTAGTATAAATAGGGAGCTTGCATTTACAAGTTGTTTACTACTATATCTAGAGATAACATGCATGCAACATGATATTTGTTAGAGAGGACTAAAGAGAGATGCAAAGAAATTTGATATTGGAGGAGATAGGTAGATGGGTTGTCTTGCCACTTTATTTTAAGGGTTCTTATTATCGAGGTAAGTGGTTTATGTAATGTGTTCTAAAAGTTCATATTTTGTGATAAAATATGAAAACCATGAATTATCATGGATTTGTTCTATTTACAAATATCTCTCTATTTCAAGTCAAGCATGTCTAATTTGGTGCAATCTTTCACACTATATATATATTGATTGGAATATTTGTGAAGTATGTATTATTCATGGAACATGAGAACTTCAATGTTGGGGTATCCGAGGGATAGATGTACCACACGAGGACATAGGGCAATAAGGCCAATAGGGGTCACATAGTTGGTTACATGCTATGAAGGATAACCAAGATATGAAGGGATGATGTGATATGATCTGGATTGGCGTATCTTTTCATGATATTTTCTAGAGTGTGTAAAATGGCATTGCTTGACTAGCATATTAGGGCCCGTTCAGTAACGTTTTCGAAGAATGTTTTCTTAGAATATTTTCAGAGAATGAAAAAAGAAAACGAATTTGCATTTTCAGGAAATGAAAATGCGTCTAGTAGATTAGAAAACATCTTCAGAAAACAAAAACAATGAAAATGTGTCTGGTAGTACAATTTGAAATAATAATATGTGAGTTATTTTTAGGAAAACGTACGCATGAACTTGTTTTCTACAAGTTCAATTTGAAATAATAATATGTGAGTTATTTTTTCTGTTTTCTACAAGTACACATGAACTTGTTTTCATTTTATGAAAACATTCTCAGTGTTTTTTGTTTTTGGGCCACCGAATGTGTTTTTGCCTCATTTTTGTTCTCTGAAAATGAAAACAACCCCTTAAAACGTTACAGAACGAGCCCTTACATAATCTACTCACTGAGCGATGGTTGCTCATCCCTCACATTGTTTAATTTTTCAGATGAATTAGAGGGCAAGACAAGGACTAAACTAGTTTAGACTGAATTAGATGAGAGTGACAGAGCTTTATTTATTTATTGTAAAGTTGTAAGGTTTTGGAGCTATTTTTATAAGAGCAGTTTATTTTAAACCATGTTTTGGCTTCTTTTTATTTATTTACTTATTTTTTCTCACATACCGGGCACTGGATTTCCACCGAACCCCGGGTCCACTTCGGATGGGACCACTTCCGCACCTACCCCTCCACCTTGCTCTGCTGGGACCTCCTCGACTTCATCGTCCAGAAAACTCCAATTTAGTGAAGGATACTTCTCCCCAACTTTCTCTATCAGCTCAAAGTATCCTTCGGTCCTCTGACCAGCGAGCCTCTCCTGGTACTCAGCCAACTCGATGAAGTCCTTAACGACATCATCATAGCACGAACACAGCTCAGAAGAAAAGGCGTCGATCTTCTGCTTAGCCTCATCTAACTCCTTCTGGGCCCCTGACAGCTCTTGGCCCAAACCACGCCTTTCGTCCCGGAGCTTCTCCACAAAAGACGACTCAGTGTTCTTCTTCACCTCTCCCTCCAGACGGCTCCACATAAGCTCAAGCTCTTCCACCACCTTCGCCTTCTCCCCAATTGTTTAGCTCAGCTCTGCCAGGGTTACTGCATGCTCGTCCCTTTTGCCCAGATCGAATTTGGCCAGATCGAATTTGCGATGGGTAGCCACATTCTGAGCAGCAATGAACAGCTTCATTGTGGCCTGCGAGGGAAATACGGTGAGAAACAGGCACCACAAAACCACCAAGGACAAAGAGACGACATAATACATTACCTTTATCTGGTCCTCCAAAGCCGACAAGGTCATGCCACTTGTTTGTGCCTGATAAATCACGGCCACGAGCTGGCCGAAGGAGCCCTTCCTTTCGGCCCTGGCACTTATTCGCAGAGGTTGAAACGCAGCGTTTCGCCAGGGCATATTCGTCTTCCTTAAAGAATTAAAGAAGAAATGCTAAGGCATGATCATCTCGGCCTCAAGCATAGGCCGAGGCCGAGGCCGAACAAAATTGCGGCCAAGACATTAAAGGCAAATCATCACGTGACAGCAGGGTCCCAGGCTTCATTTAATGAAGTAGTGCCTGCTTAATGCAGCAAAACCCATTGGCCACAAAGTAGCATTTAATGCATGAGGGAAGGTGGGAAGTGACTGAAGTCAGGATTTGGTGGTGAAGATCAGAGTGATTAGACGTGGACATTCTCACAAGAATTCTGACAGCTTGAGATGTTGGTTCACCAGCTATCCAGGCAATAAATGCGTCTCCACGGCCAGAGGTTCAAAACCCACGATTGGGCGCGGCGGCCGAGATTCACCAGGATTTCTGGAGTCTCATCACCATACTTCACGATCCCAAATGTCGATTGGATTGCCCACTTGCGCTAATCAGACTCCACTATGCGTAATTTCAGCCTCGATTACTCATCCAGGGACTCTTCCTATAAATACAAGGCTCAAGACTACTTTCAAAGGGTTCAAACACCAAAACAAGCCTCCCATGGAGCAACTTATTTTCTTCTGTAATGCACTTTCAATATCTTTACTTGCTTTCCTAGGAGTAGTGTTAGATTGTAAGCAGAATCCATTCATCAATATATCATACGACCCTTGATTTTCAAGGCGCCGGAGCACCATCTCTGTTTGTCCGCTCACTCACCCCATATATCACACGACCGTCACTCCCTGAGCAGCGCGCCGGAGCACCGCCCAAAACCCACCACCAACACCATCACTCGACGGCCTTGTAGTTCAGGCCGTGAACCTAACAGCCGAGACCAGTTCCTCTCTCGGCTACAATCGTTTGACCAGGAAGGCAGATCAAACAGGCGCACCATTCACCCATCCAAAACTCATCGAAACATCAACGCACGGTAAACCGTGCTGGCACGCCCGCGCACAACCGCACCGCACCCAAAAGCAGGAAACCCCGTGTTAACGCACATCCCCTCGGCCCGGAACTCCAGGCCGTGAGATTTGCGCGGCAGACACCACTGTACCCCATCTCTTCAAAGAAGAGCCCCTCAACAACCTCTAGCTTCAAGGTCCACTTGATCGCCTCATGGTACAAGCTGAGCACCAGGTTCGCGTCTACCCACAGCTCCAGCAGACCACTAACGGGATCCACGCTTGTTCTCTTAGCCCCCTCTGGAGCAGAAGAGCCCACTTGCCTCTTCCTGCTATCCCTCCCTAGCTCCTCTTCAACCCACCTCTTCCCCGCATCTCAGGGTAACTGCTCGTCAGCTCATCTTTTATGCGCTCCCTGAACGGGAACTGCAGCTGCGCTGGTTGCCTGGGTCCGAGCCACCAGCCGATCCACTCGACAAACCCTTTTTAGCCATCTTCATTAACTGAGCTTGCATGTTAGGATCATTTCGACGAACCCTTTTTGGCCATCTTCATTAGGGCTGACCACGTTGATAACACTTATCACAAGGCCGTGATAACTCACCTACTGAGCTGATCAGACTTTCACTCGCAAGTAGTATATATACGGCTCTCTCGGTACCAGGCAAAGCAAGCACTTGGCTAACCTGATCCTGCTCGACTGCGGATAGTTCGGCTCTCTCCAAATCAACTGCAAAGACAACGAAACACGGCAAGATCAATAACAAGTGTTTCTATACAAAAGTACCACAACTCGCTGGGCAATTCAACCTTAAGCCTAATATTGCTCGGTATAGCATACTCCTCCCTTAATCGATCTAAGTTTTGCTGTGTCATAGTGCTCGGATGTTCATCAGCCGACCATCCTCCCTTTGTCAAATCTGTCCCTATGTTTGAGTTCGTCACCCCACCCTAGCCTGAGGCTACCACCGTGCCTACATTTCTGGCCTCAAACCTATCCCCCCCCCCCCCCCCCTTCACTCTAGTCGGCATCCTCCACTTCCTCACCTCCTACCCTTCCTCTGGCCCCTTGGTACGCAAAATTTCCACTAAGACCGATGGGCATATCCTTGCCCATTTGCTTGGCTGCCTCATACATCTCGTCCACCACCTCTGTGTCCTCCACATCATCCTTAAAGGCTGACCCACTGCTCGTCGTATCTTATGAATCGGACATATTGGATTAGCTCGACATAATCGCATAGCTCTTGATACTTCAAACACAATCAAGGGAGGAAGGGGCGAGGGCTAAAAATCAAGACACACACGAACCCAGAAAAAAAAAATGAACAAACACACCAAACCCATAAAAAGCGAAGCAACTCAAAATTTGAGATTCTGGAAAAACGAAAGGAAGAGGAAGGAAAGTACCTTACCAAAAGACCTCAGAACATGACTGAATCGGACTTCAAGGCCACGCGCTCCTCTCTGCAACAATGGCACACTTACAGAACCGCTCGGAAAAATGGCAAAGCTCTCCAACGGCAACAATGGCGAAAGTATGGCAAGGGACGACTGCTTCCCCTTTTATACAAACGATGACCGAGCATCCCCACCATCCACACATCGGCTATCCCAGCCAGGATGGTCACAAGTGGAAGCATGCCAGCGCCCATCAGTCGAAGCGACGGGACACGAACCGATGCGACTTCTCGCAGGCTCTGACATCAGCGGAAATTAATACGCCGCCTCCTCAGCCAATCAACTATTGCCACATCACACCCACTCGAGTACCTCAAATTTCAAAACCTAGTGCCACAAATCTTACGCAAAGGAGCCCTACTCAGCTGGAAACTTTGGGGGCTACCCTACCCGATCTCTGCAGTACGGTTGCCTCATCTGAAAAAGGCTCAGCTCCCTCAAAAAGGAAAATCAGAACAACTCCCCACCCAAGATCGGCACTTTGAGTTGAGAGTTGGGGGGCTACTGTTAATGGTTCATACCATCACTATAAGCCGAGCCTATTAGAGAACACCATGTGGCCATAAGAGATTAGTTGCCCTTATACCGACCCGACCGTATGGACTACCACGGGTGTCGATAAAGGGCCTCCTAGTCGAGCCTAACAGGAGAGAGTGTGATCGGGCAAGCAAACACCAACCCGACCACTGGGATACCGTGCATAACCAGAGGCGCATTGATACTCTAGAGGCACAATCAAACCCCTGTCGAGTCAGTCACTCCCTCCCCCTGCAATCAGGAAAATATAAACCTTTAACAATTTAATTATCCTCATCTTCCTTAATTCACAAGTACTATGACTTTCAAAAGAGAGTTATAAAGAATGCAAGGGTTTTGGAGCAAAAGTGAATCATTAGTGCCATTACCCAAGTGTTGAAAAGAAATAAGTTTGTGGGTATTGGTAACTAATCAAAAAAGGTAATGAAGTGTGACCAATGTAGTCATGGCCCTAGGGTGTTATAAGGAGAAGATCATGGTGATCTAGGGTAAAGAGCCACAAAATTAGGCCAAATAAACAGATATGAAGGTGCTGAAATTATGTTGAAAATATGCTCATGTATGTGTTCCTTGCTTGTTACAAAGTTCAGTAATCTCTCATTGCTTTAGTTGTGCTCAAGATGTTGTTATATATCCATATCCCCTCTTTCATTCCACCACTACCCTAAGCCTCATTACAACCCTTGTAAAGTCCTTTTGATCCTTGGTATTGTATGGTATTACTGTGGAGAGCTAATTTGATATCGAGCTTATGGGGTTTGGAATTCTTGATTTTACTCTAAGTGTGTGCACATGTACTTATTTGAGTTACAGGTGTTGTTTTGATTCGGCATTGACACACTACAGTTAAGGATGTCACTGTGAACTTTGCTTACTCTTGAATCATGTGTGGAACTTAGATTGTGATTGTTGTGTTTCTTTGGAACCATATATTTCGGTGATTCTTTGAGGATTTTATTTGGAAGGCTAGTTGCTTATTTCCTATTTTCTAAATGGTAGTTTTACTTTGTTTTGCTCGAGGACTAGCAAAATCTAAGTTTGGGGGTATTTGATAAGTTCATAATTTCATACATTTGCATGCCTTCTATACTTAGTGACTTTGCTTAGTTTATCTTTATTTAGAGTCACTTACCTATGTTTGTGTGTTTTGTCGGTTAAGACAGCAAGAGATCACATTTGATGCAATTCATGCATGTTAAGGGCTGATTGTGATAAGAGGAATATGAGCTTAAAGACAAACCCAATTTGAACCACACTCCTTGTCAGTCCAGTTTTGTAGGTCATCTTGCAGGCCTCATGATAGAAGTCGTTCCAATGGGTGTCTATTATAACATATCCAAATTTCAGCCCAATTAGATAAATCTGGAGCCCTCAGCACGTCAAAGCCCAACCAAGTTCACAGAAAAGTCATAGTTGGCTGCCATCACATTTAATGTGGCTACATCCCTAGATCCATGTGCTACACATAAGAGCAGCCATACATGGGAGACAAATCATCTTGGGAACTCAGAAAGATGAACAAAAGTCAAGCTTGCCATGAAGAGACCAAGAATAGTCCATGATCGGTTCATAATTGTATATAATTTTGTACCCTTCTAGCTTATGATTTGGTTATGTTTTTGAGTTAAACTTGTGCTTTTAATCCTTTTTGTGTTTATCTTTCAGTTCATTGAGCTTTAGGTAATAATGAGGGCTTTGGATAGTAAATGATGCAATCCATGCATGTTAGGGCCTAATTTGGATGAATGGATGAAGAGCTTAAAGACAAACTCAATTTTGGCTACAGTCCCCTGCCAGCCCAGTTTCGTAGGTCATATTGCAAGCTTTGTTTCAGCAACCTACATAGCTCGGATGAGGCCACATTCTTCATGAAAGTTGTTCCAATGGGTGTATACTATAACATATCCGAAATTCAGCCCCATTGGATAATTGTGGAGTCTGTTACCTAGCAAACACAGAGCCATGCTCAGGATGGATTTTATCAGCGCGCAAAATGAGTTAGCAATTTGTTTTGGCCTTAACTTCCTCCTCCGACCTTGGATTGGCCCAAATGATATATGGCTGGAAAGAAGACATTCTGAACTTCAAGTTTGAGTACTTAAAGTCTTAATTTGCTTAAGGGAAGCCCAATTCGTAAGCCCTTGAAGTTGCTGGTCATGCTGACCTCAGGATGAGCTATTATTTCTGGTTGGAAGCTTGGTCATGGTGACATGAAGATGAGCTAGGGCTGCTGGTGGGATTTATTAGTGAAGTGCATCAACCATTTCAGATTTTATAATGGAAGTGTTGTATGCATTAGTGAAGTGCATCAACCATTTCAGATTTTATAAAACAAAGTGTTGTATGCATTAGCCATACTTAATTCAGATTTTCAGCTTCCTTAGGCCTATATATAGTGAGGTTTCCCAAGCTTGTAAACACACCCCAAGGGGGGGAGCTCTCAAACACTTCTCTAGAGCTCCCTTCCCTTCTCTCCCTCAAATTCTCTTAGTTTCTCTTTCTAGTTTTCAATTGTTATAATGAGATCTTTGTGCTGAAATTCTCCTTAAGTTTTTCCAAGTTCTACTTAATTTTCATTGTTATGTAAATTCTTTTCTTTAGTTTCAAGTTTGATTCGTTTCCAAGTTTCAATTATGATTTTTGTTCTTATTCATTATGCTTATAAGTTAATATGCTAGTTTGAATGATTGATCACCATTTAGGCTTGCATGTTAGCTATCTTGGTTTGAATTAAGAGTAGACACCATGCTTTAATTCGAATTGAACTATGAATAGGAAGAGTATGTATGGACATTCGACAACAGGGATTAGATACATGCTTGGTTGTTTAAATTGTTCTTCTATGCTTAATGGGTTCCTAATGCTTAATTTTAGGTTAGACAACAAATGATCAAATTAGGGAATTAGGAACACAAGGTTATGACCACACACCATGGCTTAATCATACTTTAGCTAGAATCAATCCATTAATCTAATTGAACTTGGGAACTTATCTACTTGAGTTAGTTATTTTCTTTCTTCCTTGTTTTATTTATTTCCTTTCTTTTTCATTTCTGTTTTGTGTAGGGAAAATGAATTGGATCATTCAATCACCAATCCTCGTGGGATCGACCTCGCACTTACATATGCTATACTACCAAACGGCTCGTGCACTTGCGAGTATCACAAGTTGAGGATGCAACTGAATCCATTTTGGTGCAGCTGTATCTACGCAACAGTCCACCAAAAGCATTTATTGCGTAACTAAGGCAATTGGGCAGTAGCTAAGAGAGGAGTTCTTCACCAGCCAAAAGGGAGGACGAATTTGGCACTCTATAAATAAAGAGCTGCACATTCATTCAAGGACACATACATTCATTTCATCTATTACTTATACACACATTTAGATTCCATCATTCACCACAAAGAGAAAAGAGAGCTAGTTGCAAAGGAGGGAGAGCTTGGAGCTTTCCTGGGAACTACCTTGCTGCCACCAGCTAGTCCTTCTCTTCTCTTTATTCTATCTATGTATTTCTTATTTTCTGTATTCACAGTTATGTCTAACTAATCTATTTAGTTAGGGCTTAGGATGAAGCCCTAGTCATGAATATTCAATGTTATGGATGATTTCATAGTTAATTGAATTCCTTGCTTTCATTATCAAGTTGTTAACCTCCAGTTTATTATGGGCTTGATGTATTTTTTCTTGGAGTAGCTAACTAGGATTTTATGCATCTAGCACATGTTGGGAAGGGGTTTAGATTCACCAATTCTACTCTCCTTTCACAAACAACACATGAATGGCCTAAGAATCATTCAAGGGGTTAATAACCATAGGTTGACTAGGACAGATACCATGTTCTAGGACTTGTGTGATTATCATATTCTCAAGAAGCTTAATGACTCTTGTATGCTTTATTCTAAGTAGATACCATGATTAGGTTGCATATTAGAGATCATGTGTTGTGTAGATACCATGCACAATCACATGCATTAGGAGAATCATGCATCCTGACCTAGATACCATAGGCTTGTATGCGATAATCTATTGTTGATGAAGCTTGAGTCAATTTTTATGCATTCATAACTTGGATAGGAAGACTAGTTGTGGATTCCAAGGCTCTAACACCGCTTGTACGGAACCATTGACTCCTCCCACTCTAGATTGGGCCCATATCGGGTTCCGTGGGCACAAGACTTGCCAACCCTATGACTAATATGCAAAGATTGCATGATAAGTAATCTTTGCATATTTAGTATTTGTCAATTCTAGGAAACAACTGTGAGTTCGTATCATTGAAGACCAATATATATACTTCGTACGAACTTGAAGTGTCCAATTTTACAAGCCTACTATGTCTGACAGATACCGAGGTAATCTCCAATATAAATCTGCTTGGAATGTAAATCTGCTTGAAGTGAATTTAGCGATTGGACCAAGTTTTGAGTAGATGGTGTCATTTGCTAAAACAAGATATTGGAACTAGGGCTACAAGGATTCTTTTAGTAAAGTGGGTTCGGCATCGGGCAGATGTCTGACTGGAAGCAAGGTTCATCACGAATTCCGAGGGGGAATCCAAGGCGGGTCCTGTCATGAAGATATATGGATTGATTGATTGATGTAATTTATGACATTAGTTATGCAGTTAATTTTATGACATTAATTAATGGCTCTGTATGACATTAATTTGGTAATAAATTGTAATGTTTGAGATTATTTTTATCACTTTTCATTATGCAGGTTTTGGGCACGACAATTCCAATATTAAAAATACTGGGTTCAAGATGTAAAATACAACGGTCTAGTTAACAAATTGTAAAAATAGACATCTAAATCATACCCAACGTCTTATTTTAACAAACGATGTGGAATGGACAATGTGAACGACTGTACATAAATAAAAACTGCCATTTGAATACAGTTTCTATTATATAATAGAAAAATTCAATTCGGGCCTGTATAACAGCAGAAATACTATAGTAATGGTTTTGACAATGATTGACTCATGGGGTTGCTATTACTACTAAATAATATAGTAATGGTTTTGACTCAAAACAAATGGCAGTTTTGCAGCTATCTCCACCTTAGATATTTCTGGAGTTCAGTGAAAGCGAAAATATTTCTCCGCTCGAGAAACCCAGCCCGCAGGATCGCCACCTTCCCATCGCAGAAATTCTATTTTCATTCGGAGAGAACCCTCCCCATGGTGTCAATGATCAAATTGAGTTTGACCCCCTTGCCCAATTTGTTGATGACGATTTCCCAAGGATTCAGAAATTGCTTCGTGTCGACTCCTCACCACGGCCTGAGAAATTGAATCTTGGAGAGACAACCGGAGTTGCTCAAGCTTTTGATCAATATTAGCCACAATCCTTGCTTCAATCCTTGATTCCAATTGGGAATCATTGGCAGATAGGGAATTCGATGTATGGCCCATAGCGTAGTGGTCAAGATTGTGAATACCCAATTTCTTCTTTAGAAAAGTTGATATAGATCCAAATTCTCATCTAGAAGTTGGGTTTAATCCTCGGATTTGATGACTTTGATACAAGTCCTTTGACTTTTGTGCCACATAGGATTACATTCCTTTTTGAATATTGTCTGATGTAATCTTTTTATTTTATATATTTAAAATCTTTTTTTTTTTCCAATATTGCCCATTATCTTAGACTAGCCTCTTCGCACGCGCTTTTGCGCCTGCAAGAGGCTTTTTTTTTAAAAAAATTTATTTATTTTAGAATTAAAAAAGATAATGGGTGGTTGTGTTCCATAAAAAGAGGATCGATTATTTGATTTTTCTTTTAATTTTAAATTTTTTTAATATGAAAAGTGTGAATTTACCATAGTATCCTCATTTAATTAATAATTTCAATTTTTAATGTTTGCATTAACCAATGGCATTTTCTGGTATTTTGAATGTTTCACCATTCTCTGCCTTTTGCTTTATATATATAGATTACCTTAATGAGATAATTAGCCAATATTATATTTCTTTCCTCATCCAACAACTCTTAATGAGGTAATCTTATTATTATTATTTTATGTTGAATATATGCTCAACTTTTAATCAGGTTCAGTTATTTTGTTCTTTTTAGTTGTTCTTTTATGTATAGTATACCGGAGACATAGGTACGTAATACATTTTTTGATATATTTTTCTTCATATATATATCTAAATTATAGGTAACATATTCCTTTAACAAAAAAAAAGTTATTAATTGACTTGTGTTTTGACATACATGAGATATAGGTACCACACTTTTTTGCCTTTTTGTTTATGAATCTAAGTTATAGGTAACATACGATTTACCATTTATCTTTTTTATGTACCGGAGATATAGGTAGTTTTCTATTTTTTTATCTGACTTATAGGTAGTTTTCTAATTTATGTTCCTAACTTATAGGTAACATGATTTATCACTAAGTATTTTTCGTTACTAATAATAACACTATTTACTTGTATGTCAGGTATATAATTTAATGTGGGTGCTTGTATTGTATAATTTGTGGGTCTTTACTTTGTATTGATTAAATTGTATTTTGTCCATATATTAGGAATATTATGAAGGAAAGAATTCAAAATTTAAATTATGGAATTCAATTACAAGGAAATAATGTATTAAATTTAGATTTTCAATGTATTTTCCTTATTTACCTCAAAGGGTAAAATTGACACAACAAAAAAGTAATAAATGTAAAAGGACCTGCATCTAAAACTAAAACCGCGAGGACTAAACCCAATGATAACTAATCGTTGTGGACCTAGATCTAAGAAGCCCTTTCTTCTTTTGTTGGCGAGTCAGCGGCATGCACCAGTTCGAAGCTCTGATACCAACTTGATAGGACCAGGTCCTATCAATTGGATTTACACTCAGAAAAGAGAAAAGAGATGAGAGAGGATCACTTCGAGGGGATCTTACCTCCAAGTATTTAGCTAATATTCTTTATGACTGCTTAGAGAGCACCATACGGCATCTACAATATAAAGCAATAGAGCCACACTAAATATAGACTATTACACTTCTAGAGACATTGGAAAATAAACAGCTACAAGCATTGGAAAACCAAACCACCAACTCCACACACCGACTCACCGACTAAGACCCCAATAATTCTAAAATGGAAATATGTTGGGCAATTTGCTGAAAATTAATTCTCTTAACACGGGTAAGTTCACTAGATTATGTGTTGAATTGGACATATATTAGCCTCTTGAAGCTTTTGTGCAAATTAATCATGAATGGTACAATATTGAATATGAGGGTGTACCAGAGATTTGTTATCTTTGTTGGAGATATGGTCATCACAGGGATAATTGTGATTTAAAGAAGAAGGCTAGTGAGGATAAAAGTGGGGAGGTTCCTACTGCAGGTGGGAGTGACTCTTTGGGTGCAGATGTTATGATGGGAAAAGAAGATAACGTGCTTGTCAATGAGGGCCTTCGATGGTTGTGCAACCTAGAAGGTCGTCTGAGCCTGGGGTGAAGGAAGGAAATGTTGGAAATCATGGGGCTAGACCTCAAGGGTCTCGGTTTGATGCTCTTAGGGAAGTGGGAGAGACATTTGGAAGGGAAGATGAGAGAGATTCTGCGACTGTGGAGCAACATCATGTTGCAAAACCTAGTTTTCCTAAGAAAGTGTGGACCAAGTCTAAGGGTCCTAAAAATGGGAATCGCCCAGTGCTTAAATATTTCCAATAAGCCTTTGGAAGGGTCTTCCAAGGTGGCTGCTGGTAGTTCCCTTAAAGGTGGATTCTCTAAGCCTTTTGACCACTAAAGGAAGCATGGTGTTTGGCGGGAAGAAATTTCATAATAGTGTTTCTATTTCTGAGCAGGTGGATAAATGGGAGAGTGGTTAGAATTCTAATAAGGACAAGGGGGTGTTTATTTTTGGCCACGATCCACCAAATATTGATGCTGATTGTGGTGCTCTAGAGGAAGAGGATGAAACAGATGTTGATACTAATTCTTTGGCTTCTTCTGCTCAGGATGGAATGCTTCCAACTGAGAGGATGGATTTTTCTGAAAATCATGTGACTCCCTCTTGTGGGAAGGATTCCAGTAATACCTTCCATAGTGGTGAAGGTATGAATTTTGGATTTTAATAAGGGTTTAGCACTCTATATGTTTGCTATTGTTGCTTTTTATGGATATTGTATGTTGGGATGCTCGAGGTGCTACTTGCGCCAAATTTGGAGTTAATGTTTTGGAGTTGGTTCGAACACATCATATGGATATTCTGTTTGTCTGTGAGCCTCAGATTAGTGGTGGGAAGGCTATCTTCGTTGCTAAGTCTTTAGGGTTTTCTAACTATGAAATAGTTAACCCAATTGGTTTTTCTAGTGGCTTATGGTTACTCAGGAATGAGAATAAAGTGGTCGTGGATATTCTTGGAATTAATGTTCAAGCTATAGCTGCTTGTGTCTCTTGGCCTGGTCAGTTGCCTTGGTTTTTCACTGCTGTGTATGCCAAACTTAACAGTGTGAATAGGGAAAAGCTTTGGGATTACCTTAATTTTGTTGTAGGATGCCACCAATTTCCTTGGCTTTTAGCTGGGGATTTTATTGAAATGCTCTCTGTTGAAGATAAGCTTGGAGGAGCTGTTCTTAGTAGGTTAAAAGAGTTTAAAAGTTGGGTTAATGTTAATGATATGGTAGATTTTGGTTTCTCTGGTCCTAAGTTCACTTGGACCAACAATAGGATGTTTGAGCGAATTGATAGGGTTATTTGGTATATAAGTTAGAGAAGACAATTTGCTTAGGCTAATGTTAGGCATTTGCCAAGGACTAAATCAGATCATAGTCCTATTAAAAAATTTCTTAATTCTACTTCTCCTTCTTCCCTTGGTCGAAGACATTTTCGTTTGGAAGCTATGTGGATGAAGCATGATGGTTTCACATAGTTTATTAAGGAGAATTGGCAGTAAGGGCTGTGTAATGCTTTGGAGAAGTCTTGTGGTATGAGGGAACCTTTGAAGCAATGGAATACTAAGGTTTTTAAGCATCTTAAGAAAAAGCTAGGTTGTTGGCTAGACTGGCTGGTATTCAAAAGGCTCTTTTTGAGGGTCCTAATTGTTTTCTCAGAGAGCTGGAGGTCGTTCTCATTGAGGAGTTTAATAACATTCTTGAGCAAGAAGCTCTGTTCTAGCTGCAGAAGTCTAAGTGGTTGCAAGAGGGGTATAGAAATACAAAGTTCTTCCATATGTCTACCCTGATTCGAAGAAGATGAAATAAGATTGAAAGGTTGAAGGATGATGGAGGTAATTGGGTGGACGATGCTGCTGGTCTTAAGGTTTTGGAGATGCAGTTTTTCTCTGGTTTTCAGCAATCTACTATTGATGAGGATTTGGTTATACCTAATTTCTTTCCTATAGTTGATGTTGCAGATTTATGTGTGCTAGAGAAAGGTATTGAGTATAATGAGGTCAAAGACAGCTTTTTTAGTATTGGTGGGCTCCAAGCTCCTAGGGTGGATGGATGTCCTCGTTTTTATCTGTTGGAATTGATAGGAGGTGAAGGGGTTTAGGACAATAGACAACAGTTGAAATGAAATGATTTTATTAGATTGGAGGAGAATAATACATGCCTTGGTATAGGCTAATTGACCTTCTTCATAGCTTATTGACTTATTAATCGTCTTTCTTGCTTATATAGGCTTATTGGCCTCCTCAACATTGCTTAGTTTGGGTAGCTCTTGGCTCCCACATAGAGTGGGAGTTTATTTGTTCACTCCCCATATGACTGGGTAGCTTTTTTCGCTCCATGATCAAATGTATGTCTATTTATAGATATGATCCACCGCCATACTTGGTCCACCGACTTAGGAAGTTAACCCCAGCCACATATGTGTGGCTTTCTCTAGATAATTGTCCAAGGTTGCATGTGGCTGCCGACTTCACTAAGTTAGTCATATTAATGATTCTTCTAGAACCTTTTGGATCTTTTTGTCACAAATGGGCATTAGTATTTTTAACACTCCTCCTTAATGCGTATTTGTGTTTCTCCGAGCGTGCTCCTTCTGAAGCTAGTATTGATGAAGCTTTTGTTGATGCTGCACCCTGTGCTCGTGTGGCACTTTCTCTGTTCGTAGTTAGCTTGATAGTTTTTTGCTGACAATATTTTTTTCTTCTCAATGCCCATTTTTTTTTTTTTTTGTTTCAACATTCGGGCTTCTTTTGATTTTTCTTTTTTCTTTATTTTTCTTTTTCTGGGTGCCTTGATGTAATAACCCGATCCTAATTTAATATTTAATTATTAATTTATTCCTCCAAAAAAGTCCCTTCCTATTAGGTTAGGGTTTTTCTAGCGCCTCCATCTTACGAGTTGGCTGCTAGGGTTTTGTTTGAAGCTTGGGGGTTACGTTTTGTGCAGGTGACTCGCTCAGTACCTGTCTAGTGTGGTTCTCGGCGGGGTACTTCTGCCTTCTGCTTTACTAGGGTTAGGCTTCGTGGGGAAGACTATTGAGTGGCTGATGGCGTCTGTCGACGATCTTGTGATTGGGCTATCTTCTAACCTGGCGATCTCAGAATCTGAGGCTTTTGAGGTCGTTGGGGTAGAAGAATTAGCAAAGTTGAAGACGGAGAGGTTTTTGATGGTGGGGAGGCTATTGACAACAAAAGTTTTTCATAAAGAGGCACTGATTGGAATGATGAAGAAAATATGGCATACTCGGCAGAAGTTTTCTACTGTGCCGTTGGAAGATCCTACGAGCTTATTGTTCTCTTTCAAATCTAACTTTGACAGAAAGAAAGTGATGAAGAGGTCACCATGGACATTCGATAGGGCGCTGTTATTGTTGGCAGAGATTGATGGAAGCGTGGACCCTGTGTCGGTCCCTTTGGATACTCAGAATTTCTGGGTGCGAGTCCGACGTATTACTCCTATTTTCTTAACGCTGGCGATAGGGGAACAAATTGGGAAGTATCTTGGGAATTTTGTCATGGTGGATCGAGGTTTGAATGGGGACTGCCTGGGGAGGTTTTTACGTATCAGAGTGGGACTTAATGTTACTGAGCCTTTGAAACGGTGTGTTACACTCAGACTTGCGCTGGATGAATCGGCCAAACAATATGAGATAGAGTACGAGAGGATTCCCTTTTTCTGTCTTTTTTGTGGCACACTTAATCATGTGGGATCCTTCTGCAATCTAAAACAATTAGGGGCCATCGTGTATGAACAGTATGGAAGAAGGAAAACAGTTATGAAGGAGGTCTACTGTATTAAGGCGGAAGAACGGTCTAATTGGGAAAAGTTCTGGGTTGATGGATGCTGTTCCAGAGCTCGGTGAGCTTGGTGACGCTACTAATCCAAATATTTTAGGGACTGTCAGATCTTTTGAGGAGGCTTTTGGTGAGCATGGCTTGAGTGGGGTGGCGATGGATGTGGATAGTGGGTTGGATAGGCCCTTGGTGAGCTTATTTAAAAGGAGAAGAGTGTCTACAGGACATCGGCTTAGTGATGTAACCTTGTTGAAGGAAACTGGGGGCATGGAAAATAACAGTGTGGAGCGGGTGCCGGCTGATGGTGTTTTAGCAAGAGAGACTCAACGTGCCACTGGGCTCGGTACAATAGATAAGGGGAAACATGTGGTGCTGGGAGATACCAATGAAGGTTTGAGCGTGAATAAGGCAACGCAACAGGTGGGGCAAGGTGTAGCAGGTCAAAGTCATGTTCTTCGAGTGGGGGGTACAAGACCTCGAGCTAACTCCCCGAAGGGTAATATCTCGAGGAGAAGTGTTGAGTCAACCATTGACGGAGCAAGATATTCTGAGGGTCGAATTACCAAATCTGATAAAACTGTGATAGGTCCCGGAATAGGGCCCATCACGAGAAATGACGATACTATGTTGGAATGTTCGTGGGTTGGGCAATCCACGAACATTCCGTGCTCTAAGATTTCTCCTTAGAGATAAAAAGCCCCGTATTGTTTTTTTAGCGGAAACTAAACAGACAGTGCGCCAGATGGAAGTTATTCAATGGAAATTAGGGGTGGTGGGGTGTTTTAGCGTGAGTAGAGATGGAAGGTCAGGAGGAGTAGCTCTCTTTTGGCAGCAGGGGGTGGATGTAAATATCCTTTCTTATTCCCTGGGGCATATTGATGCAATGGTGAATGGTTTGGCTACGGAGTCAATCAGGTTTATGGGGTTCTATGGTAATCCGGAAACAAGGCTTCGACGTCAGTCTTGGGACCTGCTGCGTCGGATTGCAGGGTCAGTAACTGGGCCTTGGTTGGTAGGAGGTGATTTTAATGAGATTATAGCAGCACATGAGTACTCTGGTCGCCATTTCCAACCATGTTTGCAAATGAGGGAGTTTAGGGAAGTACTCGACGACTGTGGTTTGTCATCTCTTGGATTTCAAGGCTACAAATTCACTTGGTCTAATAGGTGGCATGGAGCGGGTAATGTCCAGCTTCGTCTGGATCGGATTGTGGCAAATGGAGAGTTGAGGTTGGCATTCCCTTAAGCGATTACTTATCACCTAAATTCTGTGGTGTCAAACCACTTACCTATTCTTACCTACCTGCAGTCCACATTGAGGGAGGGAAGGAGTAAGCAGTTTCTGTTCGAGGAAATGTGGACTACTGTTGAAGGGTGTGAAGATGTTATTACTCAAGCATGGAGGTCTGGTACAGGGACGGCTGTTGACAGAGTGAAAGCATGTCAAGGATTTTTGCACAGGTGGAATAATGAGAAAGTGGGGCGAATACCCGGTAAGATTAAAAATTTGCAGCGAAAATTGGATGTGTTGCAACAGCAACCATTTACAGCAGTAGTGGCCCAGCAACAAGCGACTCTAACTTGGGAAATGGATGTGGTGCTGGAGAGAGAGGAGATCTTATGGCGACAGAGGTCAAGGGTTTCTTGGTTGAAATTTGGGGATCAAAATACTAAATTCTTTCATGAACATGCCAAGATGCGAGGCGAAAGAATCTGAACAAAGGTATTTTTGATGATCATGGAATTTGGTGTACGTCCACCGAACAAATTTCCACTATCTTTTGTGACTATTTTCAAGACTTGTTCCAGAAAAATGGTTGGAATGAGACTGAGACTTACAAAGGAGATTAGGCCTGTGGTTACTGCAGAACAAAATAGTAGGCTCACTTTAACGTTCTCAAGAGTTGAAGTTGAATTTGTGTTGGGGCAGATGCTTCCGACCAAGTCGCCGGGGGTGGACGGCATGCCGGCTTTGTTTTATCAAAAATATTGGGGGACAGTTGGGGATGACGTAGTGAATTTTTCCTTGAATATTTTGAATGAAGGGGCTATGTCAAGGCTGTAAACCATACTCTCCTCACCTTAATACCGAAGGTTAATGGGCCGACAAAGGTCACCGAGTTTAGACCAATTAGCTTGTGTACAGTGCTCTATAAGCTCATATCTAAAACATTGGTTAATAAGATGAAGGAAATTATGCCCGTTATTATTTTGGAGTTTCAGAGTGCCTTTGTTCCTACAAGACTCATTACTGACAACATTATTGCGGCCTTCGAAAGTGTTCATGTTGTTAAACGTAGAGGAGGTAGTGGACTGAAGAAGATGATCCTAAAATTGGACATGTCTAAAGCTTATGATAGAGTGGAGTGGGGTTTCCTTGAAGTTATGCTTCGGAGGTTGAGTTTTAGTGATCGATGGGTGGAACTTATCATGGATTGTGTGTCCACGGTTACCTATTCTATCCAGGTTCGGGGGGCGGTGACGGGCATGGTTGTGCCAACAAGAGGACTTAGGCAAGGCGACCCCCTCTCGCCTTATCTGTTCTTAATATGTGCGGAAGGGTTGTCTGCCTTGTTATCTAGTGCTCTCATAACGAAACAAATCAAGGGAATTCAACGGAATTTCAGTGGCTAGTGGAGCCCCCACTATTTCCCATCTCTTTTTTGCTGATGATAGTTTGCTTTTTTGTGATGCCCATTTATCTGACTGTGCACATTTGCTTCATATTCTCAGATTGTACGAAAGGGCTTCAAGCCAAAAAATTAATTTTGACAAGTCTGCGATGTGTTTTAGTCCCAAGACAGATCCCATAATGAAGCAATTGATTTCAAAGATGCTTGGAGTACGGATTGTGGCTTGCCATGAACGATACCTCGGTTTGCCCACGGTAGCTACTCGAAATAGATCTGAAATGTTCAACCATGTGTCGAGAGCTCTTGTGGCGCAAACTAAATAATTGGAACATGAAGCTCTTGTCGGCGGCAAGAAAGGAAGTATTAATCAAGGCAGTTGGGCAGGCTCTTCCTACATCTACAATGGGAGTTTTTCAACTGCCGCAGACTCTGTGTAAAGAATTATCAGCTATGATAGCCTGGTTTTGGTAGGGGAAATCTGATCAACGAGGCATACATTGGATGGGGTGGCGAAAGCTATGTCAACCTAAATGTATGGGGGGCCTTGGTTTTAAGAATTTTGAAGCTTTCAATAAAGCTTTGGTAGCGAAACAGGCGTGGCGTATTTTGGAGAAACCCAACTCTCTGGTGGCAAAGATCCTGAAGGCTCGATATTTTCCACATGGAGACTTCATGGGGGCCCCTATGGGTCCTTCTCCGTCTTTGATATGGCGATCTATTCTGTGGGGACGGGAGGTTATTGAGGAAGGGCTAGTTTGGCGAGTTGGGAACGGGAATTCAATTAGGATTTTTCATGACAAGTGGATCCCTAAACCATGTACTTTTAAACCATTATGGAATGCAGGATTGTATTGGAATGCTAAGGTGGCTGATCTAATCACTGATTCTGGAGAATGAGATTTGGCTTTGCTAACAAACCACTTCTGTGGGGAGGATAAAGAGGCCATAACTAGCATAGCTTTAGGGTCAATTGCACAATTGGGTGATAACCAATACTGGTACTTCGAAAAATCTAGTAAGTACTCAGTTAAAACTGGATATTGGGTGGCTTTATCCCAATGCGATGAGAACTCTGATATTGGTGGCTTAGATTCCTCGGCAAGACAATCTTTTTGGAAGCAACTCTGGAAGCTTGAGGTGCCAAGTAAGATTAAGAGTCTGGTGTGGAGGGCGTGCTGAGACATCTTGCCCTCTGCTGTTAATCTGTATAAGAGGAAAGTTATTCAGTCCCAAGTTTGCTTCAGATGTGGCAAATATTATGAGGATGCTTGTCGTGCTTTGTGGAGTTGTAAGGTCAGCAAGCAGTTTTGGAGGTGTACGGGGTTTGCTGGGCATTTTAAAATTAGTGAAGGCTCTTTTGCAGATTTATTTGATGCGGTTATTAGAGCTTGCTCACAAGTCGACGTGGAGAGGTTTGTTTGTTGTGTTTGGAAGCTCTGGCAGACACATAATGATATGTTGCATGGGAAATATGTTCCTCGCGTAGAAGACTTAGTCGAGAGAACTATGGAGCTATATGGAGGTTACAAATCCTGTTTGGTGCAGCCCCAGCTGTTTGGGGTGTCTCGGCAAATCAAATGGGTTCGCCGGCCTCTGCAAACCTTTATGCTTAATTGTGATGGTGCCTTGGACCGTGAAGGAAAAAGGAGAGGTTTTGGGGGGGGGGGGGGGTTGTAGAGATAATGCAGGGAGATTCATATATGGGTTTGCTACTTTCGGTCCACCTAGGCTGAATGTATTAGGCACTAAGCTAGTGGCATTGAGGGATTTAAAGGCTATACTCAGTTTTTCCTTGCAATTGACTCCAAAGAAGCAGTGGCGATGCTCAAGGGAGCTTTGGAGTGGCGGAGTAATTTGGGTAATGTGGTGGAGGATATTAGACGATTAATGGTGGATCGTGGGGTGGTTGATGTGGTGTTTCAACCTCGCGATGGCAATGGGGCTGCACATGCTCTGGCCCAGTTTGGATTGAAAAAAGGTCTACGTTTTTTTTTGGGAAGATATTGCTCCTCCTTGGCTGGAGCGGGTACTAGAGAGCGATAGGGTGCAGATTTAACGGGGCTCTTCTGTTCTCCTCTGTTGTTTATTTGGAGGTGCTGCGGTACTCTTTTTCCTTGACTGGATTTTCCTCCCTTGGGGGTTTTATATGGCAAGGTTTTAATGAGGCCATTCTGAGCCCTCCGTTTCGCCAATTGATTCTTTTGTAAGTTTGATGTAAGTTCAATGAAATTTTTCTTCTTGATAAAAAAAAAAAAAATATATATATATATATATATATATATTAATTTATTCAAGTAAAAGACAATTTTACCATGAGAATATTTTAATAATTTAAGAGTTGACTTTTTGTTTGGGAAGGAATTTGGGGGTTTTAGTTGTACCGTTGGGTAGAGCATGTCGAGATGAGTCCGTAGACATGTAGTGGGCTCAAATCGAAGTTGTAACGAAGAAGTTACGATCAAAAGAAGTCCAGTGGCACAGTCGTAATTTTTGCAAAGTCAGTTTTTAAAAAACCCAGATTTCTTCTCCTCTCTAGCGAGCCCCACAAACAGCAGATTTCGAACTCAGATTTCTCCTCCGTCCAGCCACCAATTTCGACACAACAACTTGCAAACTCTTCATCTCTCTCTCCTCTTCACATCCATACCAATTTCCAGCCCCCAAATCTAAGGAATTAAACCCAAAATTCAAGCCCAAATCAAGCCCAAAACTGGCTGTTTCGAAACCAACCACCCCAAGCCGTGCAATTGCACCCAAAGCACTCCCCTATCTTTCCTTTGTAATTTCCCTCAAAGACCTGACCCAATTTCAAGTAGAATTGATGAATTCAAACTAAGAATTTTCTAGGATTTTCAAGAGACGAAATCGTTCGTTCGAGGGCTTTAATGGTGGAATTGATCTTCGAGCCAAGGTACTCGAGCTTCTTTGAACCCGCGGGAAGGTCCCTCAAAGGGTCAGGCTAGCTCGGACGCTCAGTGAGTGGACTTTTGTTTTTATAAATGAATTTTATGCTATAAAGTTTTATTAATTGTTCAGGAGTAAATTATTTATGGCTTTTACTTTCCAAGCATAAAGTTTGAATTCTAATATTTTTATTAAATTTTGTTTATGTTTAAATGTGAATGGCTTGGAAAGTAGAAAATGAAGTGATAACAGGATTAAAGGATTTAATGAGAAATAGAATTATAATTTTTTAGGAAAGGTTTTTTTTAAAACCACCATCGGTACCCAAAATGTTGTCTTCGAATAATTTGTTGCCTTCAGTTATAATGATGTCCACAGACATTCTAGTTGCCTTCGGTTGAGTCAGCGCGCGTTTGACAGTTACCCGACGAGTCTTAGGGATATCCGGACCGTGAAGAGCGACGAATGTGGCTCAAGTTGACCAAGTGTCCCCTAGGTCTTGCGAGGAATGCGGCTCGGGTTGACTTTGTGTCACCAAGGCCTGCGAGGATGTGTCGCATTATGTGACACAAGGAATTGACAGTATAATGTGGGAAATGAATATAAAGATCATGGAATTGACGGATATATGATGGGTACACCTAGGTGGAAAAGAATTATTTCTTCACAATGCTTTCAAAAGGTTTCGATGATTTGACTGAATGCATGATCAATAATATGTACATAAATATGCATGTCTTAATTCTTGTGCGAATATAGAACATGGATATAATTGGATTTTCAAATGATTTTAACAGTGGGGTTAATATGTTAATATTCTATTTTCTAAAACTTGATTTTGTCTACTCACACTTTTAAATGTTTTGCGCCCCCAGGCAGTAGTCGTGTACCAGAGTACAACCATAGGGCGGTCATCACTCCTCCTTTTCCTTTACGTAAGATGTTCTCTTGCAACTACTCTAATTTTTTTTTTTGTAAATTACTGAATTAGCTTGCTCTGAAATTGCCCTAGGATTTCTGTAAAGCCTGAGGCCATAAAGATTTGATGTTTGGTTGCATGAATTCTATTATTGTGCATGCTGAACGGTTGTGGATATTTAAATTGCTGATTGAACAAGTGAAAAAGTTTGGGAAACGAGCAATTTACATGGGAGACTTTGCCGAATTTTCGACAGAACTCAAAACCTAAAGAAACTTTGGATTTCGTTAGAAGGGAAATTTGGTCAAGTGTGCTCGGCACCTGCCAGGTGTCGAACACGCACAGGGTTCGGCGCAGATTCCAAAGTGGAATTTGGGCCGGGTCCTGTCACTTAACTTTTTGCACACCCACATGGAGGAAAGTTTTTCCTCTCATGCCATCTCTTTTATTTTCACTATCTCCTCCTCTAGAACTTTCTCTAGATCTCTTTCCCCTTCTCTAGATTTCTTAAAACCTTAAATTAAGTATTGATAGCACGTACCTTGCTTCCTTAGAATCAGCCCGTGCGCCCAGAGTTGATCGAACCAGCTCTAACAGAGACTCGAGTGGGCCCTTACACCCAAAGCGATTGAACCAGCTCTGATACCACTTGTTGGAATTTATAGGAGGCGAAGGGGTTTAGGGCAGTAGACAATAGTTGAAACAAAATGATTTTATTAGATTGGAGGAGAATAGTACATGGCTTGGTATAGGCTAATTGGCCTTCTTCATAGCTTATTGGCTTATTAGCCTTCTTTCTTGCTTATATAGGCTTATTGGCCTCCTCAACATGGCTTAGTTTCGGTAGCTCTTGGCTCCCAAGTTAACCCTAGCCACATATGTGTGGCTTTCTCTAGATAATTCACCAAGGTTGCGTGTAGCTGCCGACTTCACTAAGTTAGTCATATTAATGATTCTTCTAGAACCTTTTGAATCTTTTTGTCACAAATGGGCATTAGTATTTTCAACATTATCAAACTCATTGGAAAATCTGTGATTCTGATATTTTTGCTTTGGTCTCAAAAGCTTTCCAAGAGTGTAGTATACCTCAAGGGCTTAATTTTACTTTGATCACCCTGGTTCCTAAAGTGTCTAACCCTCAAACTATGGTGCAGTTCAGAACTATGAGTCTCTGTTGCACTTTGTATAAAATTATCTCTAAGATCTTGGTGGCTCATTTAAGGCCTATTTTGCCCACTCTTATCATTCCTAACTAGATTAGTTTTGTTCATGGAAGGCAAATTGTTGATAACATTCTTATAGCTCAAGAGATCATGCACAAGTTTAAAGTTTCTAAGGGTAGAAAAGGGTTGTTGATGTGAGTCTCCTAATTAATCAAGGAGATTTATTTCTATGATTAATTAAGGGATTTACTTTCTCATTCTATTTAGTTGACAAATCTTTGTATAATTAGGAGATACTTTCCTAATTACTTACTGTATATTTTTCCTTGTAAAGCACTCTGTAATCTCATATATATACCTCCTTATGGAGAAGAATAAAGTTAACCTAAGATATTGACTTGCTTAGAAGATTGATTTATCAAAAGCCTAGATAGGCTAAATTGGAGATTTATTGTGTATGTCATTGGTGAAGCAGGTTTGCCTGCTATTGTTGTCAAATTAATCATGCATTTTATTCTTCTGTCAGCTATCAAGTGTGTGTTAATGGGGAGGTGACTGATGGCTTTAGCCCAAAGAATGGGATTAGACAAGGTGACCCATTGTCCCCTTATATTTTTGTGATGTGTGTTGAGAAGTTGTCACATATAATCTTTGATGCTGTGTACAGAAAGAAATGGAAACTTGTTAAATCTTCTCAGTCTGGCACAGCTGTATCTCACCTTTTCTTTGCTGATGATTTGGTGTTATTCTTTGAAGCTAGTCCGAAGCAAGCTAGGGTTTTGAAGGCTTGCTTGGATTTGTTTTGCAAAGCTTCTGGGCAATCTATCAATTTTGCCAAATCAGCCATTTTTTGCTCTTCTAATGTGTGCAAGGAAACAGTTGTATCTCACCTTTTGCATTCTATAGTTACTAATACTATGTATGGAATATTGGTGGATAAAGTTCATCATCGTTTGGCTACCATCCCAATTTATGCTATGCAGACAATTAAGCTTCCAGCCAATGTCTGTTCTGATCTTGACAAGTGAATTGTAATTTTTACAGGGGAGGCACTGAAAGGAAGCATAAAGTTCGTTTATGCCAGTGGGATTTGGTTTGTAGACCAAAATCTAATGGTGGTCTAGGTTTCAAGAAAATTGTTAATATGAACCAAGCTATGTTGGCTAAGATTGGTTGGCGTCTACACCTTAAAGACTAGGGTTTATGGGCTCAGATTTTTGAAGCCAAGTATTTAAAGGGGCAGAAAATCTTTGATCCTTCTCTGAAAACCAGGCACAAGTGTTCTTCCACTTGGAGAAGTATTGTGCATGGGCCTGACTTACTAGCCAAAGGTATGACTTGGAGAGTTGGGAAGGAGGACCATGTCATGTTCTGGAAGGATAATTGGTTTTGTGATAGACCTTTAATGCACCAGGTAGGAGTGATTCAGATAAGGGATATTGATTGTACCATCTCTCGTTTCTTTAGAGATGGGTGGTGAGATGTGGACAAGCTCAGGACAGTGGTGTCTAAGGATTTAGTCCAGTTGATCATTAGCCATCCTCTTGGGTTTGGAAGCTTTTTGGAGGTGGAGGATACTCAAATTTGGAGGTGTACTGCTAATGGTGTATTCTCTGTTAAGTTTGCTAATCTCTGTTGTTTAAAGATGTTGGGGAGATAAAGCATTGGTGGACTGCTATTTGGAAAATGAAGATCCCTCCTAAGTTGCAGAATTTCCTGTGGTTGGTTTTTCAAAGTAAGTTGATGTCTAATGAGCAACGTTATAAAAGGCAGTTGGCGATGGACTCATCTTGTAATTTTTGTGGTTGGGGTTCTGAGTCTCTTATCCACATTTTTCGGGATTGTCCTAGGGCTCGTTGGGTATGGGAACGAATTCTAGTTCCTAATATTTATTCTCCGTTTTTCCTTGTTGAGCCACAGCCTTGGCTTTTGAGTAACCTGCTTTCTAAGGCTAAGTGGAAAGATAATTTGAGTTCAAGTTCTGTCTTTGTTTTCACATGCTGGTATCTTTGGAAGTGGAGAAACTGACAAAATTTCAATGAGCAAGAGCAGTTGCCCCTCAATCCAGAAGTTATGATCTTATCTGCAGTAAAGTATTGGGTTCAGGCTTCTTTATCTATTGCTGTTAAAGCCTCAATCCAGAAGTTATAATCTTATCTGCGGTAAAGGATTGGGTTCAGGCTCCTTTATCTATTGCTGTTAAAGCGGATAGAGTGCCTGCTTCTCTTGTGTGGGAGCCTCCAGATAATGGTACATTTAATAAGCTCAATGTCAATGGATCAAAAAGAGTAACCTCTGGATGTGTTGGTGTTGTAGATGTTATTAGAGATGCTTTGGGAGACTGGGTTGGAGGTTTTGCTGTTAATTTGGGGTCTCTTTTTTGGGCTTAAATTGGCTGCTGATAAAGGTATCTGTTAATGTGCAAAATGGTAAACTGATTTAGTATGTAATTGCTGGTTTAGTGTTATACTTAGCTCATAGGCTAAGCTGTTTATAATAGTCAAATGGTTTGTTAAGTCTCATAGGACTTGACTGGACATGTGTCTTAATCTTACTGATAGTGTAGTTGGATGGTTGAGATTGAAGCTAGGATTTGTCTAGCTCTCTCTCTCTCTTCTAACAGTAATATGAGCTGTGAGTGAAACAATTCCAGATACCCCAACGAAATACAAAAGTTTTACAGAGCATTTTATTTCCTTCACTCTCTTCTTCAATATACCCATTTCCTCCATTTTTATCTGAAGCTTATTAAACACTAACATGGCCTCAGAGCCAGGTTGGGTCTGAATTTCTGGGCGTTGTGACTGTGAGGTTGGGTTCGAATCTGTGAGCTCAAATCAGTAATCTAGACTAGCATGTCTGGATCTGGATGAGGAGAACTCAGGGCACCCATTTTTAATGGTGAAAATTTCGATTTCTGGCAAATCAAAATGAAAACCATCTTTTGTTCGCACGAGCTGTGGGATCTTGTGGAGAATGGGTACAAAACTCCGACGAAGGAGGCGGAGCTCACGGAGGCAGAGAGGAAGCTGATGCATGAGAACTTGGTGAAGGACGCTAGAGCTCTGGGTATCATCCAAGGGGCTGTATCAGATCAAATTTTTCCACGAATTGCAACTCAGGAATCTGCAAAGGCTGCATGGGATATTCTGAAACAAGAATTTGTGGTTGATAAGCAGGTAAGATCCGTGAAACTTCAGGGTCTTAGGTGTGATTTTGAATATACTCGAATGAGTGATAATGAATCTTTGTCTGGATATATTGCTAAGTTGTTTGATTTGATCAACCAAATGAAGAGCTGTGGTGAGGATCTGAGCAATCAACGAATTGTTCAGAAACTACTTATTAGTCTGCCTAAGTCCTATGATAGTATTGCTGCTGTGATAGAGAATACAAAAGATTTAGACACTATTGATGCTCAGGATGTCGTTGCTATTTTAAAAGGATATGAGCAGAGGCTTGAAAGGCATGGTGACAATAGTGCAGAGAAGGCATTTGCTAGCTTCAACGTTGGATCAAAGGTAGCACGGTCTAATGGTCACACCAGTAAGTCTCAGAAGAATGCCAAACCACACGGGCAGCAATGGGGCAACAAGGGTGATGGAGGTAATAAGCCTAATTCCTCTGTAAAAAATGAGACAGACAACACTGGAAATAAATGCAAATTCTGTGATAAATTGCACTATGGAGAGTGTTGGTTTAAGAACATGGTCAAGTGTCACAAGTGTAACAAAATTGGGCATATTGCAAAATATTGTCATACAAACAAGGCTGTGCAGCAGGTGAACTTTGCTAATCAGGTTGAAGAAACCGGAAACTTATTCTTTGCTAATCATTCTGGAGAAGTAAAGAAGATGAGTGATGAATGGTACATAGATAGTGGATGTAGCAATCATATGACATCCAGGGAAGACTTGCTTGTAGACATTGACATGGGAGTGAAAGCAAAGGTTCAAGTAGGCAATGGAGTTTTGGTTGAAGTGGCAGGAAAAGGGCCACTAATCATTGAAACAATGAAGGGTAAGAGGTATATAATGGAGGTTATGCTTGTACCTAGTCTAGCTGAAAATTTGCTAAGTGTAGGACAGATGACAGAGCATGGCTATTTTCTTGTATTTGGAGATCACAAGGTTGACATCTTCGATGATAGTTCCTTAAGTAACATGGTGGTAAGTGTAAAGCAAAAGGGGAACAGGTGTTTTCCTTTAACTTTCAACACAATCAAGGAGGTTGCCTTGAAAACAAATGTGCAAGAATGCTCCAAGATATGGCACAAGAGGTTTGGGCACTTAAACTTTCGAAGTCTCAAGCTACTGCAGAGCCAAGCAATGGTATTAGGGCTGCTTGAAATCCAAAATGGTGAAGTGTTGTGCCACGGTTGTGTATTGGGGAAGGGTCACAGGGAGCCATTCCCTAAGGAATCAAAGTGGAGAGCCAAGGAGCCATTAGAACTGATTCATTCAGACTTGTGTGGTCCAATGCAAACAGCAAGCCTAGGTGGAAATAAATATTTTATCACATTCATAGATGATTTTTGAAGGATGTGCTGGGTTTATTTTCTGAGAAACAAGTCCGAGACATTCCATGTGTTCAAGAAATTCAAAGTAATGGTGGAGCTTCAATCCGGATACCATGTGAAGAGGTTGAGGACTGATCGGGGAGGAGAATTCATCTCAGCTGATTTTCTTCAGTTTTGTGAAAATCTGGGAATAGAAAGGTAGCTCACAGTAGCTTATTCTCCACAGCAAAATGGCGTTGTGGAGAGGAAAAACATAACCATTGTAGAAATGGCAAAGTGCATGATTCATGACAAGGAGCTTCCCTACACGCTTTGGTGTGAGGCAGTGAATACCTCTGTGTATTTACTTAATAGAAGTCCAACCCGAGCTTTGGAGAATACTACACCTTTTGAGAAGTTTAGTGGGAGAAAGCCTGGAGTTAAACATCTCAAGGTGTTTGGCTCGGTGTGTTACTCACTTATTCCTGGAAAGTTAAGGCATAAGCTACAAGCAACAAGTGCCATAGGAGTTTTTATTGGATATGGTACATGTGAGAAGGGATACAAAATATTGAATCCTGCAACTCAGAAGGTTTTGCTCTCAAGTGATGTGGTTTTTGATGAGCATGGCAAATGGGACTGGGAGCAACACAAAGTGAAAGAAATCTGCATTCCACTTCCTGCAGATGAAATGTCAGATATGAGAACAATTGAAACAGACGAAGAATCTGCTTTCCAAGAACCTGAAACAGAAGAAGAACCTGCAGATGATCCCTTGGTTGATGACACACCTTTGAGGTACAGAAATCTGAGTGAGATCTATGCAAGTTGCCATTCATGCATAGTGGAGCCTGAGAACTTTGATGAAGCTGCACAGGATGAAGCTTGGAAGAAGGCAATGGAAAATGAGATGAACATGATTGAGAAGAATCAGACGTGGGAATTGGTAAATAGACCTTTCAACAAACCTATAATTGGAGTAAAATGGGTGTACAAGACTAAGTTGAACTTGGATGGTTCGGTTCAAAAGCATAAAGCTAGACTAGTTGCAAAGGGCTATGCACAAAAGCCCGGAATAGATTATAATGAAACCTTTGCACCAGTGGCAAGGTTGGATACTATACGAACTCTCATTGCCTTGGCTGCAAAGAATAGTTGGAAAATGTATCAATTAGATGTGAAATCAGCTTTTCTGAATGGAGTGCTTCAAGAGGAGGTGTATGTAGAGCAGCCCGATGGTTTTATTGTGCGAGGAGAAGAGGATAAAGTGTATAAATTGCACAAAGCCTTGTATGGCTTGAAACAGGCTCCTAGAGCCTGGTATGGAGAAATAGACTCTTATCTCGTGCAATGTGGTTTTAAAAGGAGCATGTTAAGCTCATAATTTCATACATATTCATGCCCAATTTACTTACTTCTTTTGCTTAGTTCCTATAATTCTAAGTTATTTCCCTCCCTTTGTGTGTTTTGTAGGCCAATAGAGCAAGAGAGCATAATCCATGCAATTCAAGCATGTTAAGGCCTAATTTGGATGAATGGATGAAGAGCTTAAAGACAAACTCATTTTGGCTACAGCCCCCTCCCAGTCCAGTTCCGTAGGTCACATTGCAATATTTGTTTCAGCAATCTACACAGCTCAAATGAGGCCGCATTCTTCATGAAAGTTGTTCCAATAGGTGTGTACTATAACATATCCAAAATTCAGCCCCATTGGATAAATATGGAGTCTGTTACCTAGCAAACACAGAGCCATGCTCAGGATGGATTTTTTCAGCGCGCAAAATGAGTTAGCAATTTGTTTTGGCCTTAACTTCCTCCTCCGACCTTGGATTGGCCCAAATGATATATGGATGGAAAGAAGACATTCTGAACTTAAATTTTGAGTGCTTAAAGTCCTAATTTGATTAAGAGAAGCCCAAGTTGTAAGCCCTTGAAGTTGCTGGTCATGCTGACCTCAGCATGTGCTGGTTGGATGCTTGGTCATGGTGAGCTAGGTATGAGCTATCATTTCTGGTTGGAAGCTTGGTCATGGTGACATGAAGATGAGCTAGGGCTGCTGGTGGGATCTATTGGTGAAGTGCATCAACCAATTCAAGATTTTCTAATACAAGTGCATCACCCAATTTAGATTTTCTAATACAAGTGCATCAACCATTTCAGATTTTATAAAACAAGTGTTGTATGCATTAGCCATATTGAATTCAGATTTTCACTTCCCCTAGGCCTATAAATAGGGAAGTTCTCTAAGCTTGTAAACACACCCCAAGGGGGGGAGCTCTCAAACACTTCTCTAGAGCTCCCTTCCCTTCTCTCCCTCAAATTCTCTTAGTTTCATTTTCTAGTTTTCAATTGTTGTAATGAAATATTTGTGCTGAAATTCTTCTTAAGTTTTCTTAGTTCCACTTAAATTTTCATTATGTAAATTCTTTTCTTAAGTATTCAAGTTTAATTAGTTTCCAAGTTTCAATTATGGTTTTTGTTCTTATTCATTATGCTTATAAGTTAATATGCTAGTTTGAATGATTGATCTCCATTTAGGCTTGCATGTTAGCTATCTTGGTTTGAATTAAGAGTATACACCATGCTTTAATTCGAATTGAACTATGAATAGGAAGAGTATGTATGGACATTCGACAACAGGGATTAGATACATGCTTGGTTGTTTAAAATGTTCTTCTATGCTTAATGGGTTCCTAATGCTTAATTTTAGGTTAGACAACAAATGATCAAATTAGGGAATTAGGAACACAAGGTTATGACCAAACACCATGGCTTAATCATACTTTAGCTAGAATCAATCCGTTAATCTAAATTGAACTTGGGAACTTATTTGCTTGAGTTACTTATTTCTTTCTTCCTTGTTTTATGTTCTTTGTTTTTGTTTCTATTTTGTGTAGGGAAACTAAATTGGATCATTCAATCACCAATCCCTGTGGAATCGACCTCGCACTTACATACGCTAAACTACCAACGGTTCGTGCACTTGCGAGTATCACAAGTTGAGGATGCAACTGAATCCATTTTGGTGCAGCTGTATCTACGCAACAGAGCACAAGTGAGGCAACATTATATGTTAAAGGCAGGGGAACCTCGGATCTGGTCATAGTATCTATCTATGTGGATGATATAGTTTATACAGGGAATTCTCAAGAGCTAATGCAAGATTTCAAGACTGATATGATGCAGCGGTATGAGATGACAAATTTGGGTTTGCTACATCACTTTCTAGGAATGGGAATTATCCAAAGTGAGAACTCCATTTTCATACACCAGAAGAAATATGCTTCCACACTTTTGAAAAGGTTTGGTTTGCAAGATTGTAAACCGGTTGGTATTCCTCTTGTACCAGCTGATAAATTGAAGAGAGATGATGAAAGTGGAGCTGCAAATGAAGCTGAATACAGAAAACTAGTGGGAAGTCTACTCTACCTCACTGCAACTAGACCAGATATAATGTATGCTGCTTGTCTGTTGGCTAGATTTATGCATTCCCCCACAAATAAACATTATGGAACTGCCAAGAGGGTACTAAGGTATGTTCAGGGTACACTTGACTTTGGTTTGGAATATAAGAAAGGAGAAGGATCGGTTTTGGTAGGCTTCTGTGACAGTGACTGGTCTGGATCAGAAGATGATATGAAGAGTACATCGGGATATGCCTTTACATTCGGTAGTGGAGTATTCTCTTGGGCATCCGTGAAGCAACAATGTGTTGCTCTATCCACAGCTGAAGCAGAATATGTGAGTGCATCAGAGGCAACTGCACAAGCTACTTGGTTACGGTTTGTGTTAGAAGATTTTGGTGAAATGCAGACTGTGGCAACACCCCTAAACTGTGATAACACCTCAGCCATTGCTATCACCAAGAATCCAATCTTTCATCAGAAAACCAAACACATAAACCGAAGGTATCACTACATCAAAGAAGCTCTACAACAGGGTGTAATCAACTTGATTCATTGTCTTACAAAGGAGCAAGTAGCTGACATCGTCACTAAGGCTTTGGCAAGAGAACAATTCTCTTATCTCAGAGAATTGCTTGGGGTGAAATCAGTTCACAATTTGAAGGGGAGTGTTAATGTGCAAAATGGTAAACTGATTTAGTATGTAATTTCTGGTTTAGTGTTATACTTAGCTCATAGGCTAAGCTGTTTATAATAGTCAAATGGTTTGTTAAGTCTCATAGGACTTGACTGGACAGGTGTCTTAATCTTACTGATAGTGTAGTTGGATGGTTGAGATTGAAGCTAGGATTTGTCTAGCTCTCTCTCTCTCTTCTAACAGTAATATGAGCTGTGAGTGAAACAGTTCCAGATACCCCAACGAAATACAAAAGTTTTACAGAGCATTTTATTTCCTTCACTCTCTTCTTCAATATACCCATTTCCTCCATTTTTATCTAAAGCTTATTAAACACTAACAGTATCTCCCACCTTCAGGTTGAAATGGATGCGGCTGTGGCTGTGCAGCTTATTCAGCAAGGTGGTACTCTTGCTTCTCACCCCCTTGGTTCTCTGATCATTGCTTGTTGCGAGCTTATGAAACAGTTTGACAGTTGTGGACTAAAGCACGTCTACAGAGAACGAAATACTGTTACTGATCAATTAGCAAACTGGAGTTATAATCTGGATTTAGGTGTCGCTACTTTGAGCATGCTCCTGTTTGGCTTGGTTCCTTTTTAATTGATGATATTCTATGAATGGCTAGGACTCGCCTTGTGTGTCATGTGCTTGAGTAGTTGTTTGTTTGTGTTTGGGGTTGTTTTCCCCCCTTCTATCTTGGTTATTTGTTTTTTTGTTCTTTCGAAATATTTAATTTCTGTCATTTACAATTTACATGAGCTATCCAAACATTAAAATTTTCAATTTCTGTCATTTACAAAATTTGACATACATATATCCAAGGATTAAAATCTTCAATGGCCAGAAATTGAAATGACGGAAATCTAATTTCCTTCATCTTAGAATTCTATGTAATTTGTAATTCCTTCATCCAAACGGAGCATGATGAAATTTTATGACATTTCAAATGTTTCATATCATTCTGTAGCTGTTCTTTTTTCTTTTCTTTTTTGCCTTCTTCCTTTCTCTGCTAATTCTAACTCCAAAACCTCATCTCTCAGCAAGCTTTCTTGGCTGAGGAGTCTAAATTATATAAATCTAATAGCGCACTTTTTGCTCCAAGTCTTTGTTGGTTGATTACTTACATGTGCCAAGTAGATATTTTCCTGAATTTCTCCATTTATTTATGCTAATAATTGTATTCCCTTATTCGACAACATGGATGGACGGTGAAACGTTTTTTGAAACCACCTTCGCCATCTCAATTGACATATGGGAAGAGAAGATTTGGTTTTGTTTTTTAATATATAGGGGAAAAGTAGACATGGGCTTAGTCAGGTTAGCTAGAGCGGATGTGCTCCCCACTCTGCACCTAAGTTTGAATAGCCCTTTCCGTTATTTAGATAAGATTAAAGTAGAATATTGTATGTATAAAAATAAAAGGCTTATTTATTGATTTGCCGCTTGAGCTTTACCAAAAATCTCAACTTACCTCCTGACCCTGTACCTGGGTCAATATGCCCCCTATGCTTTAATTTCGTGTCTCATGTTGCCCCATTCCGTCAATTTGATAACTAACACCGTTAACTTGATGTGGCATATGCATTTTAGTAATTTTGTAAGTTAAAATCCAAAAGAGATAATTAAATAAATAGAAAAGTTGATAGAGGTCCAAAAATCCAACCAAAAGTTGGGTCTAGTCCTCGAATTATTGATTGTTGATACAAGTCCTTTAACTAGTTTGCCACGTAGATTACATTCCATTTTTGACATGTTGATTCAAACTTTTGTATTTAAATTTTTTCTTCCTATTATATCCCTATATTGTCTAAAATGATAATATATATATATGCCATTAATGATTAGATTTGACCATGTACAATTAAAGGAATAATTAAATTTTGAATGTAAATATCGAACCTTCATTTTTTTTCCCTTGACTCAAATTCCTATTGAATGTGGATTTTATTATTGCACATACTTTTAGGATTATTTATTCTTTTGGAGATACAATTTCTCCTTGAATTTAGCTTATTAACCATATGCACATTTTTCTTTCTTGTTCTTCATCTCTATCTTCTTCTTTCTCCATTTCTTATTCGTTCTCCATCTTCTTCTTTTCTTCATTTATATATATCCTATGGTAGAGAATGTTGATCTTGTACGGTCAATTGACAATCTAAAGCCTCCTCATGCTGATGATTTTGAATGTAACCCAAGATCATGGCATTCCATATTACAAGATTCCTTTCCCCTTTCGTTTTCTTTGAAAAGTTGTAGGTAATTATTTTTATTTTTGTTCACCTATGGTAGAGGTATAGTATATACTCTTGTAGATAAATTATCCTATGGTGTAGGTATTGTGTCATATTGCCTATTGCATAGGTATATATGTGTTTTTTTCATATTTTTGACAATAAATAATAGTATTTTATGTACATTTTTTTAATAGGTAACATACAATTTTATTTGTCTATTTTTGTATTTGACCTATAGGTAGTCTTCTAATTTATGTTCCTAACTTGTAGGTAGTATTCTAATTTATGTTCATGACTTATAGGTAACATGATTTATCACTAAGTTTTTTTCATTGCTAATAAGAACACTATTTACTTGTATGTTAGGTACATAATTTAATGTGGGTGCTTCCTTAATTGATTAGTATAATATGTGGGTCTTTACTTTCATTGATTAATTTGTATTTTACCCATATATTAGGAAAATATTTTCAATGAAAGAATTCCAAATTTAATTACAAATAAATAATTCATTAAATTTAGATTTTCAATGTTTTCCTTATTTACCTCAAAGGGTAAAATTGACACAATAAACACAATAAAAAGAGTAATAAAAGTCAAATGACCTACATCTAAAACCAAAAACGCGTGGACTAAACCCCTCTCCCCAACCATTCTGCAGCAGCCACCTTCGGCCCCTCCCGTAACCCCGCTGTAGCTCCACAAGTTGTTTGTATTTTTCTTGTTTTGTTTGAATGGTGATAATGTTAATAATTATATTTATTGATTTTTTAACTAATTTATAAAACTAAATAATTTTTTGGATTTTAAAAAGCAATTAAAAAAATATTTTTAACAGGTTTTAAATAATTGATTTGAATTTAATATATTTTAATACCTAAACTACTGTGATTTTATTTGCACCTTATTATTTGCTCTTTTCACCCCCACATTCTCATTATACCCCATTAAATTTTAGTGAAATTTAAAATTACTCTCTACACCCCATATTCTTCCTAAATTGCCTTCATTAACCTCATCTCTAACTTTGTCTATGTAAACCCCATCAAGCTAAATTGTATATCCCATCCCATAGCAAACCCCACCCTATTGCAAACACACCCTATCGCAAACCTCATCCCATTTCAAACCCATCTGATCGTAAACCCCATTCCCATCAAGCTAAACCCGTAAGCAACCCATCAGACAATCTCATCCCATCACAAACCCCAACCCATTGCAAACCCACCCCGCCGCAAATCTCATCTCATCGTAAACACCTCGTATCGCCAAATCTCATCCGACCTCAAACCGAAAGGATGCATCTTGTGCAGCACATAACCTCTGAAAAGCCAAGGTTTGCATTGAATTTTGATTTGTATATTTATGTTTCTGAGTGATATTTCACAAATTCCATGTGTTTTAGAGTATAGAGATTTATTCATGGTTGTGATTATGTTGAAAATGGATGTATAATTTGAACCTGGTCTTACGAAAATAGCTGTTACTTTTGGTGGGTTACCAATGAAATCATTGCATTGCTTCCATGGTAGTCCACCAAATTTGTTTCCATTTTTCAATGGTAGACTAACGAATTTGTTTCCTTTTTTCAGTAGTCTTACCGAATTCATTTCTCATTTTCAGTGGTAGTATACCGAATTCGTTTATGTTTTTCAGTAGTACTCTACCGAATTCGATTATGTTTTTCAATGGTAGTCTATCGAATTCGTTTCGGTACCTAAACCCTTTCGGTAGTGGGGTACCGAATTCGTTTCAGTTTTTCAGTGATAATCTTCCGAATTCGTTACTAAGTTTTTATTTAATATTGTTTCTCATATATGAAGTGGAGTCACAGAGGTACTATTGAGGCCTCATCATCTCAACCTGATAAAGAGCATCCCACAGCCTCTGCGAGGAGACATAGAGATGCGAGGTTAGCCCCTCAAGAGGACCAACCCCAGCATGGTCCCCCAGACTACTCTGAGGATGCTACAGAGGTTGAAGATGTAGCTGCTACTCATGGTACTAATGTTGAGGCAGATGTCGAGCCTAACGAGCCCTCTTGAGTTGGTCCTATTGATCCATCTTTACTTACGAGTTTCAAAACTCACATAGCAGCTGCAATTTGGAATAACCAAGTAAGTCATTTTATTGTAACATAAGAAGGCACAATATAAGTTTGGTTCATATTAATTTAACCTAAATATTTTTTTGTATTTGACTATAGGAACGTGAGCCCCTTAGGTGCATGTCAAAGACATCTACCCTTCATGAGTGGAATTGGTGGGCTAAACCAAATAATGGTATATTCAAAGGGTACTTTTAGAGGTCTAGGTTAGAGCAACTTATTAGGTGTTCTTATCGGAATGCAGATAATGTTGTTGTATCTACCTTCATTGAGAGGTGGCATCCCAAAATGAACACCTTTCACATGCCTTTTGGTGAGATGACCATCACATTGGATGATGTGTCATCTATTTTAGGCATTCCTGTGTCTGGTACAAAGATCTCTTTTCTTGAAGATGATAACGACACAAATTACAAGTTGTTAGTTAACTGATGAAAAGGCTACTGAACAATTGCACCGATACAGTGATGAGTATGTGAGCTTGCCCTGGTTATGGGCGCGATTCTCCGATTTAGAGGAGTGCAACATGTATTCGGCCAAAGCATATTTGCTATATGTCTTAGGTTGCACTTTGTTTGTTGACAAGACTAGCACGAGAGTCCAACTTGTGTACCTTAGACTACTTAGGGACCTTGATAGTGTTGTTGGTTATTTATGGGGGTCTGAGTGCTTAGCGTGGTTGTATAGGCAATTAGGCCAAGCTTTGAGGTCTAAGGTGAAGCAGATTGTTGGGTACATGACTTTGCTGGAGGCATGGGTGTATAAGCACATGCATGGTGTTGTTGTTCCTGATCATGACCTTCATTATTCAGAGGTCCCACCTTGTGCTCTTTGTTGGACTCCACGACTAGACAATGGGACAACATTCATAGACGTGCAGAAGCATAGATAGTGGCTTGACGCTTTGAATGCTGATAAGGTGTGTTCCTCTTGCGTGATCATCCAACTTTGTTGTGTTTTTTATTTTATGTATATTATTTTTAATATTTTATTTTTTACACTAGTTCATGCTATATTGTGTATCATATTTTAGGTTATATGGGAACCTTACAAGTTTGAAAGGTAACACCACCCATTTCCAATTGTTGCATTCTACTCAGGGATGCTCAGATGTTGTGATGTTGTTGAGCACTACCATCCTGAGCAAGTTGTTAGACAGTTTGGTCCAGTGCAGACGATTTCCCCCATAATAAGTGCTCATACCATAATTGGTAGTCGTGCCAATTCCTATGATTATTACTTAGGGGGAATGTGGGACAATCGGAAGAACCACATGTTGGCAGAGGAGAACCGTAGTGTACCAGTGAGAAGACCATCAAATATCGTGTCTGGGTACTTAGAGTGGTACGTTAATGTGGGATATCCATTTGTCCAGAATCCTAAATATGGAGTTGCATTTGACCCATTTGCCTCAATTTTAAAGTAGATATTATTATGTAAAATTACAAATTTGTTCTAACTTCCACTTTTTCAATTTTGTAAATTTTACTAAAGCATTGAATTCAAATTCATTATAGGAGCGTGACGATTGTATGTTGTCCTTTATTAGGCTGGTCGTGGCATTAAGGGAAACAGTTGTATTTGCGTACACAACCTACCCAAGTTTATCAAGCCGTTGAGACCTTGCAGCAGATTTTAGAGGGTACAAACATACTTTCTACCATGACATGTCAACATCGTCATGGTTAACTAAATTGTTAGCATGTTTGTATTAGAACTCATGGTACTTTGGTAGTTTTGATTAATTTTTGCATGTTTAGAACTCATGGTACTTTGGTTGTTTTCATTACTTTTTGTATGTTTGTATTAAAACTCATGGTTCTTTGGTTGTTTCAATTAATTTTTGAATGTTTGTATTAGAACTCGTTGTGCTTTTAAAGTCTCACATCAGAAAAGGGGATCCATGTTCCTAAGGACAGTACGCAAACAAACTCAATGTGCTTTAATTACGCTTAAAGAAAACAAACTCAATGGTACTCTTCTAAAATTTTATTTTTAGTGAGGCAGTGAGGCTTTCCTCTGGTTTTTATTTTTTATTTTATAGGTGGAGTAGTGGAGGTCGATCATGCCATATGTAGGCATTTGTGACTGACTATCATAACAAGAATGAGCAAGGGTGGCCTCAACAATCTCAAATGTAGATGGCAAACGAAGAGTAGAAGTGTCGATTTTTCGCAGTCTCCCTTTGGTCTTCAACTTATCTTTTGGTTCAGTAAGTGTAGTAGAACTAGGGTTCATTAGCTCCTCCAATGTCATGTGGACTTGTCTCTTCTTTTCGTCATCTTGTTGTTCATACCACATATTGAATCTTTGTAATTGTGACTTTACTGGTGAAGTTATGCCCTGACTACTCTTTGCTACATTGATGAGATCTAATTTCCTCCGATGTTAATGCATGACATCAAGTGGGATTGGTACACCACGATCTCTGTACTCCATTATTTCATATGCACATGGTAATTTGTAGGTTTGATGAATAGCACAATCACATGATAAAACATCCATCTCATCTGTCTCTAACCTGTTTTAAAATAAATTACAATGTTAACTATGTAGGCCATATATGTACATGCAATAAGTAAATTGAATTTACCTTTTTGACTCGCACACAATTACACTCAAAGCCTTTATAGAAACAAAACTTACTAACTCACTCAACTCTAGATGTCTGAACCTATGTTGAATAAAACGTAGACTCTTTTCAAAAGATGCCTTAATCCCTGTGTACTCCAACATTAATAAGGAGTGAATAGTTTCCCATGATCTCTCAAAGTTAAGTTTGCTAAAATATGAGAACTATGAGAGAATATTTGTTTGTGGGAATTTTCTGTGTATTCTTCTCCTTGTAGGAGTCATATTTATAATACAACGAAACCTGAATGGGCAAGTAAATAATAAATTCCTATTTCTATTTACATTAGGAAATCAGGAATTAAAGTAAATCAAATATAATTATAATGGAAATCCTTGGTGTGTAAGGAAAAAAAGTCAATAGTCCACAAGTCACACCAACACTCCCCTTCACGTTGGTGCATAGATGTCACCAATGCCCAACTAGTCTAGTGAATTGTGGAACGTTTTACTAGAAATTGCTTTGGTCAAAATATCCGCCAATTGATCCTCGAACTTTACGAGAGGAAACTGAATAACTTTAGCTTCGAGCTTCTGTTTGATATAGTGTCGATCTACCTCAACATGTTTGGTGAGATCATGTTGAACTGGATTCTGTGCAATAGCTATTGCAGCCTTGTTGTCACAAAAGAGATTCATTACAGATGTAGGTCTATAACCCAAGTTCAGTAAGCAACCTCTTTAACCAAATGAGTTCACAAATTCCTTTGGTCATACCTCTGAACTCGGCTTTTGTACTGGATAAGGACCACCTGATATTTGTTGCTTCTCTATGTAACCAAATTACCTCCCACGAATGTGAAGTAACTGAATGTGGATTTCCTATATGTTATACTTCCTGCCCAATCTGCAACTGTGTAACCATCAATATTCAGATGACCATGTTTTGAGAACATAAGTCCTTTTCCGAGTGCAGACTTCAAATATCTAAGTCTCCGAATAACTGCGTTCATGTGGTCTTCACTCGGAGAATGCATAAATTGACTGACGACGCTCACCGCATAAGCAATGTCTGGCCGAGTATGAGACAAGTAGATCAATCTTCCCACTAACCTTTGGTATCTTTCTTTGTTAGTTGGAAATTGATTCGAGTATTCTCCAAGATGATGATTCTGAACAATAGGAGTGTCTACAGGTTTGCAATCCAGCATTCCTGTGTCTGTCAATAAATATTTGAGTCCACCTCGATTCTTCATCTCAAATTCAATAGCCAAATAGTCTCGTAGCTGAGATATTTCATGTTTATCATTCCCACTAATAATCATGTCGTCAACATAGATTATTAAAGCTGCTACTTTCCCTTTATGATGTTTCAAGAACAAAGTATGATCTGAGTTACTCTGTCTGAAACCATTGTTCTTCATTGCCATGGTGAACCATCCAAACCATGCACGTAGTGATTGTTTCAGTCCATACAACACCTTTTGTAATTTGCATATTGTTCCAGTCCGAATAGTATTATATCAAGGAGGAATGTCCATATACACCTCCTCCGTGAGTTCTCCATGTAGGAAGGCATTCTTTACATCAAACTGGTTTAGTTACCAGTCCAAATTAACTACGAGGGACAGTAAGACTTTGACTGCGTTCAATTTTACAACTGGTGCAAAGGTTTCTTCATAATCTACGCCATAAGTCTGTGTGTACCCTTTGGCCACAAGTTTTGCCTTGTATCGCTCAATAGATACATTAGCGTTGTGTTTTATGGTAAACACCCATCTACATTCGATAGTCTTTTTTTCCTCCTAATAAAGTTTCCAATGTCCAAGTCTGATTCTTCTCAAGAGTTTTCATCTCTTCCTTTATAGCTTGAACCCACTTAGGATCTTTAAATGCTTCAGCAACCTTGGTTAGGATGTGAACAGCAGACAGCTGATGCACAAAAGCCTTAAGTGGTTCAGACAGCTTCTCAGTGGATACATGATTTGCAATTAGATACTTTGAAGTCTTGCCAATATCAGGTGAATAACAATTTGGTGGCTTTCCATAATTCTGCCAGAAAGGTAATTGGTATCCAATAGATTTATCCTCTAAATTCACAAGTGTAGTAAGAGTAGTTACCTCAAGGATATTTTCAGGAGATTGGTCTGTTGATACTATTGAGTTAGAGAGGGGGTCTTCATCTTGTTGTTTTGTATTGTCTGTAGGTATGGGACTCAGATCAAGTGGGTCAGGCAATTGATTGTTATGAATGGGTGATTGATCATTTTTCGGCAGAGAGTAATCTCGTGCTCCAGACTCGTTACTATCGATCATTTCTGTACAAATGAGAATTTCTTCATTTTCCAAGTTGCTCTAATTCTGCTCTTCACTTCGTATCTCCCCCTGAAGCGTAGAATTGGATGATGGGTCATGGAAGAACAGCTCAGATTCCAGAAAAGTCACATCCAAAGTGACATAAGTACGTCGGGTAGGAGGGTGATAACAGCGGTAGCCTTTCTAATGAGTGGCATAACCCACAAAAACACAACGTAGCGCACAAGGATCAAGTTTGCTACGTTGATTTTTGTGGAAATGAACGAAAGCCACACATCCAAAGATTCAGGGTGTGAGTACCAAAATAGAAGGCATGGGTCTGTGTTGCGCAAGCACTTGTAAGGGAGTTTTAAAGGTCCATACACCAGAAGGCATGCGGTTGATCAGGTGAACTGCAGTGACAATAGCATCATCCCAGTGATGGAGAGGAACATGAGCGCCAATTAGAAGTGCTCGGCGGTTTCAAGAAGATTTCGATTCTTTCATTCAGCAACACCATTTTGTTGCGGTGTCTGAGGACAAGTTGTCTCATGGATAATTCCATGTTGTTGGAAGTAAGCCTGAAAGTCATGATTGACAAATTCTCCACCATTGTCTGAGCGAAGAATCTGTATTTGAGCATTGAACTGAGTTTTCATATGTTTGTAGAAGGACTGAAAACGAGAAAACACTTCGTTTTTATTCTTCAACAAATAAAGTCATATCATCCATGTACAATCATCTATGAATGTAAGAAACCACCGAACACCAAAAGGAGCAGTGATTGGTGAAGGTCCCCAGATATCATAGTGAATTAAAGTAAACAGAGTAGTACACTTGTTCATACTCAACAAATAGGGCACACGATGACTCTTGGCCAAAATACAAGTATCACATGTGAAGTCGGAGTCCTTGAAACCTGAGATTAAATCTGGTATAAGATGCTTCATAGAACTAAAAGACGGATGACCCAATTGACGGTGCCACAACTAGATTTGCTTTTGTTTGCTATCAAAGGGATGCTTCACATTGTTAGCCATGCTGGGACTAAAGTCATCTACATAATATATCTTAGTACCACGACCAAGAATCTCCTTAGTGTGAATATCCTGAAGCAAACAAAAACTCAGGTAAATGAGTACACAAAAATTCAATTGTTCTGTAAGCTGACTAACTGACAACAATTAATTGGATAACGATGGAACAAGTAAAGTATTAAACAATGAGAGAGAGAGAGGATGAGAGTGCAATAGTGTCAGCCCCTGTCACAGGATAAGTAACTCCATCGGTGTTAGCAATACAAGTTCGTCGAGGTTGGGTAGTATTCAGAAAATCATCAATATCAAACGTCATAATGATCAGTTGCACCAGAATCAATTATCCAACTCGTGGAATCACTCTTATCCGAAGTATGGAATCCATAACCAATATCATTATAGGTCGTATTGGGTGGTGTTCGATCTTTGAGGGTGGCCCACCATTTGAGGTAGCCATGCAATTTAAAACAAGTCTCACGAGTGTGTCTCGGATCACCATAGTATGCGCAATCTCGTCCATGTGTCGGGGTCGTTAGTTGGGAAGTCATAATTTGTGTAGCGGAAGATGCATAGGATACAAGTTTAGTATGAATCCAAATCAAGGTCAGATTTGAAGTCGGGATCTGGGTCTGAATCATAGACATATTCGGGGTCGGGGACGTCATTGTAGTCGGGGTCGGGGTCAAGGTCGTCAAAATAGGATTCTGATTCAGGATCGGGTTCAAGGTCGGGGTCAAAGTCTACATCTGTAGGAGCTGAGCAGCCTGGGCACTCATCTCAGCTATGGTTGGTTGAGAAGGGGAGAAGGAGTCAGTGGTGCTACCTCCATGAGGGTTGAAAAAATCATCAACCCCCATAGTGGCAATGGGGTTTGGAAACTAGAGTCAACAATTCCAAAATCGCCTCTCTGATACCATGCTAAAATATGAGAACTATGAGAGAATATTTGTTTGTGGGAATTTTTTGTTTATTCTTCTCCTTGTAGGAGGTCATATTTATAATACAATGAAACCTGAATGGGCAAGTAAATAATAAAGGCTTATTTATGGATATGCCCCCTGTGCTTTCAAAATAGTCTCAGATTACCACATGTTCTTTGAAATGTCTCCATATACCACCTATACTTTCAATAAGTGTCTCACGTTAGCTATTCCGTCATATTTGAGAGAAGTTTCGTTAGCTGATGTGGCCCCCACTTCTTTTCCATCTCGTAACAGGTGGTAATTTGACGGAATAGCTAACATGAGACACTTATTGAAAGTATAGGTGGTATATTGAGACATTTCAAAGAACATGTGGTAATCTGAGACTATTTTGAAAGCACAGGGGGCATATCCATAAATAAACCTTTATTTTTTCCCTCGTTTCTAATTTATTTTATTATTAAAATATTTTTAAACTGTTTTAAGTGTAGGGGGCAAAGTGAGATTTTCGGTGAAGCACAAGGGGCATATTGACTCAGTTTCTATTTACAGTAGGAAATCAGGAATTAAAGTAAATCAAATATAATTATAATGGGAATCTTTGATGTGTAAGGAAAGAAAGTCAATGGTCCACAAGTCACGCCAACAAAGTTGACTCGAGTGGAGTTATCTCTTCAACTTTGCATGTGCATTTTCCACTCTGTTGATAACAATAATAAATTCTATGGAAGCAAAATAAATTATAAAATTAACTTATCAAAAGTGCACTAAAATACTCACCTATTTGAGGTTGTCGATCCAAGATGCATACAAGTGTATGTCCATGCTGCCACAAACTTATCCTTAAATATATTTAACCAATTGTCATGTATGTATTCTAGAGCCTTTTGAAATTCACTAAACTTAGACTCAATTTGTTGCAAACAATACTAATATTCTTCCTCTGTTTCTGAACCAGCCAAAATATTCCAATACCCATTAAATTGCTTCCATTGTTTGAGGGTCCTAAATAACTTCTTGCAGTTTGCCAACACTCCTTTGTTAATATGCCATCTACATAATAAATTTCGTGCTTTCGGAAATATATACGTAATATAATTCATAAGTGCTAACACCATGAAGACAATTATACACTCTTCAATATAGTCAAACTCCATGTGTAATTATCTTCCTTCTTGGGATTAATATACACATACGCACCAGAGAATGTCATATTAGTATATGTCACCCCACAATTTCAAATAGTGGGAAACGCTACCTATTAATCTTATAAGTGCAATCCATAATAAGTACATGTGAAAATGCACGAAAAATTTCAATATTAACGGGGTGTGTCCAAAACAAGTCAGTTACAGTATCACCAGATGTCCTATGCCACTCAATATAATTGTGTTCGGACAACTTAGTAAGCAATTGTTGCATCTGTGTTCTCCCAGCAAATTCTTTGGTTCTATTTCGAATCCTAGCATTGAATATTGTCTTCATAGTTGAAACATTCATTGCATCTCTATCCTTCAAGGTGACTAAAATATCTGTGAGTTTCACTAAACTCTTAGATATGTTCAGTGGTGGATCTAGGAATTTTCATTCCGGGAGTCAACATGTAAAAGGTTAAAAAATATTCTATACGACATAGACCCATCGAAATGAAATGATAATATTCTAATTCATAGTTAATAGATAAAACCATACAAAATACTCTGTTCATTTTCAAAGAGAACTGCATCAACTTCAAAAAATAGACACACTGTAATAAACCAGAAATATCTCTAAGAATGTGATAATAAACCAAAAAATTAGTTCAATCCTTTTCACCTTCCAAGGCATCTCGTCCTATTCGACGTAAGAGTTGGCATATATTAGCGCAATTCTGCTCATTTTAGGGCATTTATGTCATTTTTTAGGTCAGGTGTCGTTTTGATTTTGGGCTTTATCTGCATTTCTTTTGAGCTCTAGTTCTCAAACTTTGGACCCTTATGAGTACTGTCTTAGGGAGAGCTTATTCAAGCAAATATTTCTTCAATACGTAAGAGTTAGGTTATTCTTGTAAAACTCTTTGTGGATTGAACATCTAAGGCTTCATGAAAAATTGTTTTATGTAAAAATATTGGCTAAGTATGAAAAATGGTTTTTCGGAATAATCATTTTCTCAAGATAATTTTTAGCAGCTTTTATTCCTTGTACATCAAATAAGAAAACTTGATTTTATGGGATTTTAGTATGAAGTATATATTGACTTAATGAGGCATCATTTTTAGCATAAATCGTAATTTGCACTAAAATCGATTTTTCGTATTTTGATTTGGTGGGAATTTTATTTTCTAGTATTTTTATTTGAATCCAAATGGGGGGGTACTTCTTTATTTACATTGTAAATTTAAGTAAATAGAGTAATATAAAAATAAATGAAAGTAAAAGGACAAAGATATTTACTTAAATGATGAAAATGAAAAAAAGGTAATTTGTACAACATCGTCGTTTTGACGTCTAGAGCATTTCATCAAGCAGTTTATGGACAATTTACAGGGGTCAACATCTTCACCTCCAATGGTGAATTCTGGGCTTGCAGGGGTCAATTAGCCCCTATTCCCCCATGTGGATCCACCCCTGGACATGTCCACCAACAAGGCATTCTCCTCTTCAGAAAGTCACTCCACAAATGAATAACCTTGAAGATACTCCGAAACAGCATGGTTATGTACCGAATAAGTTGTGAATTGATCACTATAGTCAATTGCACATTCTGTTCCAACACTATTGCCTTTAGTAGTAGCGTCACCTTATTTTTGTTCATTTAATAGGAATAAGGTTAAAATAGCTTGTATTAAATTTGTGGTCGACAATAAGTTACTGAAAAAGCAAATATATTTCAGTTTGTCACCACTGAATGATTGGTAAAAGTCGATCATACTTCACCGAAGTCCTTTCCACGTTACTGTGAATCTTTACTGCATCTTAAGTTAACGGCCTATCAAACACAACCGAAATAGGTTCAATATTTCAATGGCATGCCACCGAATTTTCCTGTTGCATTTGGTACTGGTGTGCTACATGAAACCAGCAACAACCATGCAACCCTAAACTTGAAAAACACCAAAAAATAAACTCATACCTCATTTGAAGCCTCTCTAATTTCAGTCTCACCCTTCATGAATAAATACTATATATGTTTTCACCAATATAAGTATATAAACCTTATTAGGGTTGTAGGAACATGATAGTTTGAGAAAAGAGTTTAACTAGGATTGCAGGAATGTATGTGTAATGTAGTAAGTAAATTTAATTTTTATTTTAAACATTTTTTGCCCTTAACGGTAATTATGTGCAAGAGTAAAGTAAATTATCCATGTTTAGAATTAGTATAGGATTAACATAGCAAATAATAAAGTGCAAATAAAATCACCCAAATTTTTAAGGATGTTGCATACGGAGGGCAAAAGTCAAGTAGATACTAGAAGAGAAAATCAAAGCAGAGGATCCAGATCCAAATTCAAGTCCAAATTCAAATGGGATCTATTATGTGCATTCAAACTAACAAAAATACATAAGGATTCCAATAAATAAATGGAGTGCACATATTAATTGAGAAAACTTTGCAATTTTGACTCTGGGCCCATTTCAGACCAAATTACCCCTACCATTTGTTTTATTTCAATACAGACAGATTATCGATTAAATTACCGACTGGATTGCACGTGTCAGTCTGACAACTACATCTGCCACTTAGTGCTAGACTCTAGGGTCTTATGGCCTTCAGTGTGCTAAACCCTAAACCCTACATTCTGGCTACGAGCTTTACCCTAGTTGGTCATATGGCCCCTAAACAACTAGAGAATAAACATTACAGGCTGCAAATTCTCATTACTTGCACTGTATACATAAATACTAAGCCCGAAACTCGCTTAAACTATTTTAGAATGGGAACCTGGGCTAACTGTTGAAGTTGATGAACAACATGAGACATCCTTGGGCGCATTGATGGCACATGTTGCGTACAAGCATAAACAAGGTCCACCACCTTTTGAATCACACCAGCCTCCGGGATATCCGGAGAAGAAGGGGTTATATGAGGATCCAGGAGATCTAGGTAGCGATGAGCCTGCACCAGAGGCGTTGCCCACTCAAAAATACTCTGCCAACCGACTGGATCAACAGCCTGCGCAGGTCTACGCCCACTCACAATTTCAAGCAGCAGCACACCAAAACTATAAACATCACTCTTTGTTGTAAGCTCATTTCTGTAGACAAATTCTGGAGCCAGGTATCCATATGTGCCACCAGCCATCACTGTCCTCTCATGCATCACTTCATACGGCACAAACTTTGAGAGACCAACCCCCATTAGATGTGCTCCAAAATCTTCATCAAGCAGTACATTACTGGCACGGATATCACGATGCACAACATGTGGCTTAACTTTGTCATGCAGGAACCTGTTATAACATATTAACAGGTGAAACACCAATTAAACACAATTCATTGTTCAACATTCAAATCCTGTCCAGACATGAAGCCACACAGTTACAAGCGAAAGCATCATAAAAATTAACAGAAGGACCTCTACAAGAACAAAAACAATGGATGAAACCATTACAATCATAACAATAATGTCCAGCAGGCCAAAAAATTAGAGCCCTTGGGAACAAACCTTGCACTTCATAATGTATTGTTTTTTTTCCAAAACGCCTCTTATCATATAAAATTTAACGAATGCTCATCTGCGATATTTATAACACAGTTCAAATATAATATAGCTTCAAGAAAATTGTCTATGGCTTGTACAAAGTGATTTGAGAACACAGTAAACAAAAGAACTATGGTAACAGGCATAAAGAGGAGACTTGCCTTCAGAAATGTTGCTAACAAGGTCAATTGGACAGTGGTGAGCTTAGAAATTTAGTGAGGACTGAAATTGTTCATTATTATTAGAAATGAAACTATCATATTTTTTTAAAGAATAAGGAAAAAAGCACCCATTGGAAAAATCCACAGAAGCAAGCATCAATCTCAGATTTTCGATGTTTGGATTTACCTAATAAGACTACAAGGGAAAGTGTTGTATAACTTACGCAATTCCTTGTGCAAGAGTTGTTGCAATTTTCATTCTCATTCCCCAATCTAAGCTTCGACCACCCCTAGGTATGTGGTGCAGCCATTTATCTAAGGGCCCGTTAATGATGAACTCATAAACTATGTAGCGATCACCATGATCGTAACAGCAGCCTTTCACAGCCACCAAATTTGGATGGTGAAGCTTTGCAACTCTTCCAATTTCCGAGTAAAACTCCTTTTTCCTTTGAAAACTAGATCTCTTCAACCTCTTAACTGCCACCCTTGAACCATCAGGAAGAAGCCCACTGTATGTTCCTCCTGTCTTGGCATCTCCCAGAAGACGGTTTCCTTCACTAAAGTTCTTTGTAATTGACCTCAGTTCCTCTTTCATGAAGACTTTCCATGATGGAGGGACTAATGCAGTAGCTGCTGGATTGGAAAGTCTGCGGGAACGTCTCCGCTTCTTGCTCCGCTTGTATGCAAGAAGCCAAATCACTACAGCTAATGTTGTGAAGAGAATCAACCCACTTACAACTCCAAGGATGATGAGATATTCTCTGTGGCAATGCATGTGGTAACATCTGTTCCCTGAAAGAAACAGGAACATTAAAATTAGCTGGATAGGCAATGCAAGATTGAAGTGCACAATGACTTGGATGTGACAGAATATATACCTAAATCAACCATGCATATAAAAGCATGAGACATGTTGCATCTTTCAACCAAGAGGGATGTGGATCCATTAGTAACCAATATACATACATCAATAGAACTATTGGTGTGACAAGAGATGTTACTGCAAATGGATTGAAGGGGTTCCCCAGGAAAGAGAGACTCATTCCAATATGAAGTATTATCAGACCAATTCCAACCAAGACCAATAGTAGAGTTGACACCTCTTCCCCCTACCCAGCAGCCAGTGCCACTGATGGTTTCAGCACATAGATTCTGAGCAAAGGCCAGTTCTTGAGATGTTTTGAATGCTGCTAAGTTTCCATTATAACTTTTACAATGGGTTTCTGACTCGTTCCAAGGCTGGTGGCTGCTCATATAACCAAAGCACTTCCGCTTATTGGGTCCAAGAATCCAACCACTGGGGCATGGTGCTGTTCAAAAAGAATGACAATGTTAACATAATAGCTCGATTACAAACTGATATAGACTCTAACGCAATCTATATTATCAACACAAACATTACCAGCATGCTGTAAAAACTAAGGCACATTAAATTAGCTTATCATGGAACAGCATATTCAAACCTTTTAATTGCATGGTATAAACGTACACTATCAGTTTCAGGAGCATTAAGATTATTCTTTTCAACAGGCAAATTATATGTGTGTTCTGGTGCCTTCCATAGCTAAGCTGAACTTCCATATCATAAGTATCCTCTATAGCAGTTTTATGCATTTCAGACCTCAGCCATCACAGTACCAAGTGTTCTATATAGGTAACATAAAATTGAATGCCTTGCTCTTAGTTCTTGTTAAAGGGAGAAGAAAATGATGTGCTTTTTTCATCAGTAAAAGCAATGAAGCATAATCAGCTAGTACCAGACGTCTGAAATGTTTTTGTTTTTGTGATCAAATAACTTTTGTTCAGCACAAAAGACCTTGAAAACATTTTGAAGGCAAGGACAATGGATAATTAGAGTCTACTTGCTCTTGGTTTTCTATTGGGAGCTGTATTAGGATGTTTTTGGATGGAAAAAAAAACTTGAAATTGAGATAAAAGTCAGGATTTCTGAAATAACATATACTAATTAGTAATTTCCTTGTTTGGGGTCATAAGAAAATCAATATTCACATGAAAAAGAAACTTGGGAGTTTGGGAGTCATAAATCCAAACTTAAGATTTCACCAAAATAGGTGCCATTTCTAAACTCTCAAAATTATGAGAGATTTTGAGAAATAAAGCTACAACAACAACCACCACCATCACCGCTGTCATCACTTTGTCATTGTCATTACCACCACCATCCTACATCCACAATCATTGGTTCCATTGCCGCTGCCGTCACCATCATCATTGGCACTGACACCGCCACCACACACACTACTACCATCGCCACCTCACTCCAACCACCCTCTCTGCCTCTAGCACTGCCACCAGCAGCAGCACCACCACTCCCACCTTTATTGCCATCACCAGCATCACTCCCGCCTTTGTTGCCACCACCATTTCCACAACTGTCACCACCACTCATTTACATATATTGATACCTCCATAAAGATAAACTCCAAATTCTGCTATGCTTAACAGGTTAGCAAAAGAAGAAAGTTCATAAATTCTAAAAATAAATTACATCTTTTTAGATTCTGTCGTCCTGAATTCCCTTAGTACTCTTAAACTCCCTCATCCAAACACATCGTTAGAATTCGGAGAGATGCATTTTTATTTTGAATGAGGATAAAATTTACAAAAACCCACACACACAGAGCACCCCTTAACGCTTAACCTAGGATTCATATTATTAAGAAGTTCCAAAAAGAGAGAGATCCAAACAACTCAAACAAAGCACTTATCAAAAGACATTGGTGAAGACATTTAAAAGAAGAAAAAAAAAAGAGACAGATTAAGGAAGCATCCAATGGCAAAGAAACTTTAAAATAATTAGGATAAAGCCAAAAATTGGCTTTCAAAAAATAATTAGGATGGCTCAACACAAAATTTAGCACTTAAAGTTAAAGGGTTACTCACACCTTTACTTTCTTCAGTTCCAGGAGCAACCAATTGCCTATGAATCGACTCATTATATACCTAACGAATGAGAGCGAGGCATCAATAAATGGATCCACAATGTAAATCATCTTAACTCTTCAAGTTGAAAAAATGAAAAATTAAACTACATGGTTCATCATAATTTCTTACCCTATGTGAAGCGCATCCACCGAGCAGAAGGCAAACAATCAGAGGCATAAGCAATTGCAGAGCACCCAGATTCCCCTCCATGAGAACCATGCCACAAACCCTAGAAAGCAAAAATGTATACAAGTGAAATTTCAATTGTTAGCATTACACCTTTTCAGCCCGCGAGCGAACCATCTCAATAATTCTATCTGTAGTCATTTTAACTCTACCGCCATTTCAGACCACCAACCTCTCACTTCAGATGGTCAACCCAACAGAGCAGCAAGGAAGTCCTTGTTCATCTGCAAGAGTGCAACTTGGCACCAAACCACTCTGCGAGCCTCTCTCCCACTCTTTGTTTCTCTGACTCCCTCTCTCTCTCGCTCACGCTCAGTCGTCCTCTCTCTCGCTCATCTCTGTCAGAGTCTCTTCGTATCCGTCGATCACTTATTTTCCCCTTCTAATTTGACCTTTTTTTTAATCTAACTTTCAATTGGATCCGGATCTTCTCTGCTCTGATTATGCTTTACTTTTGTTCTCTATACGCCACCTCATTAAAATTTAATCTAATGGCTTAAAAATTGACACATCATCCTTCAAACAAAAACCCAATTTACTCCTAATATTAAAAAAGAAAAAAAACACCCTAATCAAACTAACTGCAAAGTTTAACATCATGTCCTCTTTCTTCTCTTCCTTCTTCATGTCTCACGTCCTGTTCTTATTTTTTTCCTTCTTCATGTCTTTGTAACAAATCTTATCTCTCACACCAAGCTTTCCTTTCTCCAAAACCTCTGCAATGACAATCCCTTCTTTTTCCCCCATCAAAAGAAAATTCACGTTTTAAGAGAGGGTGTGTTTTTGTACATTTGAATTACTATTATCGTAGGTGGTGGGATTTTTGCGTTTTTGGGCTTTATGGTGAAGTGGCAGCCTTCTCCGAATTCCAGTAGCCAAATTTGTGATGAGGCTTCCAAATCTAATGCCTTTTGTAATTTTTTAGATAGTTGACATACTTATTCATTTTTAACCATAAAAATCCAATATGTTTAGAAAGCTTCTTGAGAAACAAGAAAAAGAAGAATAAATTCTTGTTTTTCATTTCTGGGTAAAGCCAAGTATGTTTGTCACGGTGAGAGATGAGATTTTGGGGCACAGTCAAGAAGAAGGAAAAAAAAGGACAGGAAGAGGAGGGCGTGAGACAGGAAGAAGAAAACAAAAACAAGACGTTAACTTTACCGTTAGTTGGATTAGGGTTTTATTTTCCTTTTTAAGTAGGAGTAAATTGGATTTTTGTTTGAATGATGATGTGTCAATTTTTAAGTCCCTTAAATTAAATTTTAATGAGGTAGCGTATGAAGAACAAAAGTAAAGCAGATCATGGCAGAGAAAATCAGAGCAGAGGATCCGGATCCACCTTACTAAAGGGAACCTACGGATCTGCAAAGGGAACCTATGAATCTGCACACCCAAAGAATGTGATTAGAGGTACAAATGAGGAGAAATAAAATGAGGAGACACAAGTCAATGGTTGATAATCATATGTCAAAGTCAACGGTCAAAAGTCAACATGTTGACTGAAGCAAGTGACCAAAGTCAAATAATTTTGACCAGTTCAAATTGCATAAGATTATAATTATAGTTTAATAGTTAAATTATAATTAAAAGATTAATTATGGAATTAATATTGATATTTAGAAATATTGAATTGGGCTTTTAAATATGATTTAAAAGGAAATGGACAAAATAGCCCAAAAGGCTATTGGACCCAAGGAATAAAGTGGCATAAGATGACATGACCCATGGAGCAAATGGAGTCCCAAATACCCACCCAAAATTCGACACCGAAGGGGAAGCTCTTCCCTTGCTTTTTTGTGTTGTCCTATATAAGCTAAGTGTTGGAGAAAACCTAGTTAGAGTTTTTGGTTTCCTACTTTGGTTGATGAGTGATCATCTCTCATCTTCCATAAACCAAAAATTGGTCCAATCAAGAAGTAAACTAGCATCCACACTTCTTGATTGCCTTCTCTTCATCTCTAGGAGCATTTGGTGTGGTAAGGTAGAGGTGAAGGAGTCAAAATCAAGAGAAAGAGAAGACATTTCCAACAAAGCTGTTTATTCTTGAGAAATCAATAAAATGTCATCAAGGGTAAAAATATATTCCCTTTTTCCCTTTTCTATTTGTGTTCAAAGAGACTAGGCTAAGATACTTGGTTTAAAATGAAAAAGGTTTAGCTCAACTAGTATAAACAAAATGAATCCGCCATTTAGAATGTTTTTGTTGTATATGTTGTAGCTAAAGTTCATTTCCTAAGCATTAGATTCATGTTTCCTTCAGGATTAACATGGTGGAATATAGAGAACTGTATTTAGAGCATAACCAAAAAACTATCACAATTACCCCAACATTTTTAGTAGAGTATGGTTATTTAGGTCAACTATATATTGAAAATAATCATCATTTAGATTCATTTTCCTCAAAATTAAAAGAAGTTATAAGATTTTATATCTCTATCTGGAAGAACGTAAAATTAGTTTTCACCAGCATACCTCCAGAGTGGTTTACAAATAGTATTTACTCAGATAGAGCACAACATATTATTATTATTTCTCTTAATGAACTACTTAGTCTGGCAAAATCCGTAAATACAGAGATCTCCACCAAGCAAAACATTGAAAAATACAGAAGAGCAACAATATATATTCAGATTTATTCAGAGACTACATCACTCGCCAATCCAACTTTATCAAGATTTATTTAGTCCAAGAGACCAGATGACACATATGAATTCAGGATAAGCAAAATAGGAGCAAAAGTTTTTTTATGAAATCTATAACCAGATAGCGAAACAAATTGAAGTAGAAGATAACGACAACTTATACTAGAATAACTTAGGAGAAGAAGAGCTACACAATATAAACAACATATTAGAAGCATAACTCTATGTGACGCTCTCATGATAGCAGAAACATATCAACTTCATTTCACGTGAAGGGATCATCCCAGTAACATAAGATGGAGTATCAGTACAAAATTTATCAAAGCAAGATAATCCAACTCTTGGCACCATATGGCAAGCAAGAAGCAACACCTTTTGACACCATTTGAAAAGTAGAAGGACTCCTTAGACAATCTAAAAATGAATAAGGACATTATTGTCCAAACACTAAAAATTTGTCATTCTTAATAAAGACATCCCTGTTATAAAGTAAAAAGTGAAGTCCACATAAATAAAGCGAGGGGGTATTAGTCAAAAGATAAAATTATAATGTTGGAAAGAAATCATTATGTCTCCCTTAAGAGCCATTTGCTTTGCCTATAAATAGGCATTATATGTGCTTGTAAACACACACGAATGAGAATAAAAGAGAGTGAGAGCAAGAAAAGAAAAGAGAGAGTGAAGTCTATCTGAAGAGAAACTATATTAGTGTAAACACCACAAAGAGCAAACATAATTCCACTCCCAATATTTAGTGGTACTTCCTATTCTCTGATTATTTTATTTTATAACACGTTATCAGCACGACAGTCTCTCCACCTTTAAATTTTCTCAGCTCAACACTATGTGGTTATTTCTCTTTCTCCTCTCCGTCATATGTCTCCTCTCACTATACTACTACGACGACATGCAAACTTTCTTTTTTGTGCTCTCACAATTTTTGTGTTGTTTCATCCATGTTTGTTTAATTTATTTCTTTATAAATAATGGTGTGATCTTAAAACCCATCTATTATATCTTGAACAGTGGTGCAGTTATATTGCCTACAAAATATAATATATTTTTAGTGGTGGTTTTATCCCCACATTTACTATGGACGGTTTTTCACCTCCTATATTTTTAGTGGTGGTTTTATCCCCACATTTACTATGGACGGTTTTCACCTCCTATATTTTTAGTGGTGGTTTTATCCCCACACTTATTTTATTTACTGTATGGTGTAGGTTTATTACCCATATGACAATATTTATTTAAAGTGTGGTGCGGGTTTATCGTCCACACAACTGCTTTTATTTAAAAGTATGGAGCAGGATTAGTGCTCATACCAGCACGTTTACTTTACCGCACATTTACTTTTATTTAAAGTATGGTGCGGGATTAACGTCCATACAGCAAGCAATTTACTTTGTGAATTTACTTTCCGAACATTTACTTTTATTTAAAGTATGGTGCGGGATTAACGTCCATACAACAACCAATTTACTTTATGAATTTACTTTATCGCACATTTACTTTCATTTAAAGTATGGTGCGGGTTTATCGTCCATACCAGCAAATTTATAGCACTTTATTTTTATAATCAAAATGAGGACCTGGAGTTCCTCAAACAATTACAGGGCCAGAAGTTCCTATTAATAAATGGCTTAATGTCCCAGATCTCGAGCTTGAAATTTTGGGTAAAATATGCATGATATCTTTTGACCTGAAGTTCAAAAATATATTAAGCTTGAAGATTATTGCGAATTCTAATGCATCTCATTTTTCTTTTGAAGATGGCAAATTTGGCAAAATTGGAATTCGCTACCCTAGACATTTCTGGGGACAACTACCTATCATGGGTCTTGGATGCCAAGATCCATCTGCGTGCTAATGGCCTTGGAAAAGCAATTGAAGATGGAAGTGATGCATCACCTGAGGAAAATGCGAAGGCCATGATTTTCCTTCGCCGCCACATTCATGAAGCGCTGAAAAGCGAATATGTGGTAGTTGATGAACCATTGGTCCTATGGAAAGCTTTATGTGAGAGATATAATCATCAGAAGACGGTGACTCTCCCAAGAGCTAGATACGAATGGACACACTTGAGATTTCAGGATTTCAAGACAGTGTCTGAATACAACTCAGCTATGCACAGGATCACCTCCCTTATGAAATTATGTGGTGAGAATATCTCTGAGGAAGATATGCTCGAGAAAACTCTGAGTACATTCCATGCCTCAAATGTGCTCCTACAGCAGCAATATAGGCATAGTGGTTTCACGAAGTACTCAGAACTTGTATCTTGCCTCCTGTTAGCTGAGCAGAACAACGAGCTTTTATTGAAGAATCACCAATCTCGCCCAACAGGCTCAGCACCACTTCCTGAAACAAATACTGCATCGCGGGAAGTGAATGCCACCTCATCTCGTGGCAGTATCCACAAATGTGGGCGAGGAGGCAAGCGTGGCCAAAGGTAAGGGAGTAGAAAAGATCGTGGTGCTCATTCATATGGCTTGAGGCCAAGGAGCAATCCATCCACGAATGGAAAAAATGCATCCAGAAATAAGGGAAAAACACAAACAAGCCATGTACCCAGAAATGATGAAAGCACTTGTTATAGATGTGGTGCAAAGGGACATTGGTTGCGTACATGTCGTACGCCGAAGCACTTGTTGGATCTTTATCAAGCTTCACTTAAAAACAGGAAAGTGGAGACAAATTATGTTGAACCAGATCCGCCAGCCATAGAAGGCTCATTGGAAATATCGCATCAGTTAGACAAGACGCATCTAGATGTTTCCGATTTTGTAGCCGAAGGGGGGAATGAAGTTTATGGGTCCGAATTGGATTAGATTCCTTCATGTAACATTTGTATTATCTGAAGCACTATTTTTTTATTCCTGTCTTCATTTCAATCCAATAAAAGTGGCAATGTTTGAATGATTGTTTATTGATTCAACTTATTTTATTTATTTGAAGGCATGGATATAAATTATGGATGCCCCCAAAACACGAGCTCTAGCAAAGATATTTGTCTTGCAGACAGTGCGACTACTCATACAATCCTCCGAGATCGAAAGTATTTCTCAAACTTGATGCTTACAAAAGCAAAGGTAACAACCATATCAGGTCCTGCAGATCTGATTGAAGGCTCAGGAATAGCCCAAGTTATGTTACCAAATGGAACAATACTGTCCATTCAAGATGCCTTGTATTCATCTAACTCCAGAAGGAATCTGTTGAGTTTCAAAGATATACGTTTGAATGGCTACCATGTTGAAACAAAGAATGAGGAAAACATGGAATATCTTTGCATTACTTCCAGTCATACCCAGAAGCGTATACTAGAGAAGCTTCGTGCTCTATCATCAGAATTGTACTATACAACCATACAGACAATTGAGGCACACAATGTCATGGACCAGAAGTCCATTGACTCAAATACTTTTAAGCTTTGGCATGACCGGTTGGGTCATCCTGGATCCACCATGATGCGTAGGATCATCACCAACTCTAAGGGACATCCCTTATTAACAAAACACATTATGGTATCAAGTCACAGCTTTTGCCAAGCTTGTTCACAAGGGAAGTTGGTGATCAAACCATCACAACCGAAAGTTGATGTTGAGTCCCCATCATTTTTGCAGAGAATCCAAGGGGACATTTGTGGACCTATTCATCCTCCCTGTGGACCATTTCGGTACTTTATGGTCTTGGTGGATGCATCTACCCGATGGTCACATGTTTGCCTTTTGTCCACTCGGAATATGGCATTTACTAGGCTCTTGGCTCAGATAATTAAATTGCGAGCCCAATTCCCAGATTATCCCATTAAGTCAATTAGACTCGATAATGCTAGTGAATTTACATCTCAAACTTTTGATGATTACTGCATGTCGCTAGGCATTGACATTGAACATCCTGTTCCCCATGTTCATACTCAAAATGGCTTGGCAGAAGCTTTGATTAAGCGTCTTCAATTAATAGCACGCACATTGCTAATGAAAACAAAGTTGCCAGTTTCTGCTTGGGGATATGCCATTTTACATGCAGCATCTCTGGTGCGGTTGAGGCCTATCGCCAACAATCAATACTCTCCAATACAACTTGTGTTAGGTAATCAACCAAATATTTCACATTTAAGAGTTTTTGGTTGTGCGGTATATGTGCCTATTGCACCACCGCAACGTACTAAGATGGGCCCTCAACGCAGATTGGGAATATATGTTGGCTTTGATTCACCATCTATCATCAGATATCTGGAACCCCAGATGGGTGATATCTTTAGGGCACGATTTGCGAATTGTCATTTTGATGAGACAATTTTCCCACTATTAGGGGGAGAAAAATATGTTCCTAAAGAACAAGGCAAACTCGTTCCTGAAGAACGACGTGAATTATCGTGGGATGTACCCACTCTATCTCATCTCGATCCTCGTACCGCTCAATGCGAAAACGAAGTGAGGATCGTTCACCTCCAAAGTATTGCAAATCAGATGCCAGATGCATTTAATGATGCAACAAAGGTGACGAAATCACATATCCCAGCTGCAAATGCACCTGCAAGAATTGATATTCACAATGGACAAAGCAATGCGCCAGCAAATGGCTCATCTGTTGCATGCCTGAAGCGTGGCAGACCACTAGGCTCAAAGGACTCAGTTCCTCGAAAGAAGAAGTTGATGGCCAAAATGAATCCAAATGAAATAAATGGAGAGCCCACAATTCATGGTTCAAATCCCTCTCAAGAGGGACATGTACTTCCTGAAAAGGAAAATGTCCTTGATGAGACACGTGCTCCTGAAATGGCAGTTGTACCTGAAAGTCAAGAAATCTCCATAAATTATACATCCACTAATGAATTATGGAACAGAGATGAGATAATCATCGATAATATATTTGCATTCTTAGTGGCTACTGAGATCATAAAAGATGATGATATTGAGCCTTGCTCCATTGATGAATGCACACGGAGTTAGGATTGGCCTAAATGGAAAGATGCAATCCATGCAGAATTAGATTCTTTGGAAAAAAGGAGTGTTTTTGGACCCATTGTTCCAACTCCACCTAATGTGAACCCTGTAGGTTACAAGTGGGTATTTACAAGAAAGCGCAATGAGAAAAATGAGATTGCGAGGTATAAAGCACGACTTGTTGCGCAAGGTTTTTCACAAAGGCCTGGAATTGATTATGTGGAAACATACTCTCCAGTAATGGACGCAATTACATTCCGTTACTTGATAAGCTTAGCGGTTTCAGAAAAACTTGAAATGAGACTTATGGACGTCATTACCGCATATCTGTATGGAGAGTTGGATACAGACATATACATGAAAGTCCCAGAAGGACTTAAGCTGCCTGAAGCAGCCAGGAATAAACCACGGGCCATGTTCTCAATCAAATTGAGAAGATCATTATATGGGTTAAAACAATCTGGGCGAATGTGGTATAATCGTCTCAGCAAGTATTTACTAAAGGAAGGATACACAAATGACCCTATTTTCCCATGTGTGTTTATTAAGAAATCAGAGTCTGGATTTGCGATAGTGGCAGTATATGTCGATGACATGAATTTAATTGGAACTCCTGAAGAGCTCCAAAAGACCGCTGATTATCTCAAACGTGAGTTTGAGATGAAAGACCTTGGAAAGACAAAATATTGTCTTGGCTTACAGATTGAGAACAGTGCTGATGGAATTTTGGTGCATCAATCAAATTATACTGAAAATGTATTAAAGCAGTTTGGCATGGATAAAGCTCATCCACTTAGCACTCCAATGGTCGTCCGGTCGCTTGACACTAAGAAAGATCCATATCGTCCAAAAGGGGATGATGAAATGGTCCTTGGTCCAGAAGTACTGTTGTTAATATTATGTTAACTCGCAATTGTACGGGGCAATTAGTAGTATAGCAAGACAAGTACGAGGTCGTACCCACGAAGACTGAGAAGTTAAAACTAGTTATGTACTTAGATTACCAAATTCAAGAAAGTAGGAGGTTATGTCTAAAACAGAATTTAAAACAAGAGTGGTTGTGATTGTTGAACAAAAGAAGCAAAATGAAATTGCAAACAAAAACAAGTAAACAAATGTAACAAAGAGTGGTTTTAAGAGTTGGAAAACAGATTTTGAGACTAGGGCATTCGAATCACCATAACAATTCAATTCTGGGTTATAAAGATTCAAGTAACAAGTCTAATTCAGATTCAAAGATTGATTCTAGCTAAAGTATGATTAGGCCATGGTGTTTGGTCCTAACCTTGTGTTCCTAATTCCCTAATTTGATCATTTGTTGTCTAACCTAAAATTAAGCATTAGGAACCCATTAAGCATAGAAGAACATTTTAAACAACCAAGTATGTATCTAATCCCTGTTGTCGAATGTCCATACATACTCTTCCTATTCATAGTTCAATTCGAATTAAAGCATGGTGTATACTCTTAATTCAAACCAAGATAGTTAACAAACAAGTTCTAATGGTGATCAATCATTCAAACAAGCATGTTAACTTATAAGCATAATGAATAAGAACATGAATCATGAATCAAACTTGAAACTCCAAACTTATAAACCCAGAATATTCATGTTAGGTTACATCGAAGCCCTAGTTATGGATTTAGCTACTCATAATGGAAAAGAGACTTGAACAGAAATGAGAAAACATAATGAATACAATAAGAGTAGAAAAACCCTTTTTCTGAAGTTCTTGTGGTGTCCAAGGCTTCTCCAAGTGCTTCTCCACTTCTAATGCTTCTCCAAGAGCTTCCCCACTTCTAGAAAGATGTATGAAGGATATGGAGGTGATTTGGGATGAGTTTGAGTGAGTGGTGATGGCTAAGGAAGATGAAATTCGTAGGGAAATGGAAGAGAGGTTTGCTGGAGTTGTTTTGGTGATTGTTGGAGTGTTTGGGATTTTGAGAGTGTTTGAGGATGGTTGGAGTGAATTGTGGGGGTTGTGAATCTCAGGATTTGTTGTGTCTTGAATGTGGAATGGATGTGGTATTTATAGGGAGAGGGGAGTGACAAATCTGAATTCAATATGGCTAATGCATACAACACTTGCATTATAAAAGATGAATTGGTTGATGCACTTCACTAATGCATACAACACTTGCATTATAAAATCTGAATTGGTTGATGCACTTCACCAATAGATCCCACCAGCAGCCCTAGCTCATCTTCATGTCACCATGACCAAGCTTCCAACCAGAAATGATAGCTCATACCTAGCTCACCATGACCAAGCATCCAACCAGCACATGCTGAGGTCAGCATAACCAGCAACTTCAAGGGCTTACAACTTGGGCTTCTCTTAATCAAATTAGGACTTTAAGCACTCGAAATTGAAGTTCAGAATGTCTTCTTTCCAGCCATATGTCATTTGGGCCAATCCAAGGTCGGAGGAGGAAGTTAAGGCCAAAACAAATTGCTAACTCATATTGCGCGCTGATAAAATCCATCCTGAGCATGGCTCTGTGTTTGCTAGGTAACAGACTCCATATTTATCCAATGGGGCTGAATTTTGGATATGTTATAGTACACACCCATTGCAACAACTTTCATGAAGAATGCTGCCTCATCCGAGCTGTGTAGGTTGCTGAAACAAAGCTTGCAATATGACCTACGGAACTGGACTGGCAGGGGGCTGTAGCCAAAATGAGTTTGTCTTTTAAGCTCTTCTTCCATTCATCCAAATTAGGCCTTAACATGCTTGAATTGCATGAATTATGCTCTCTTGCTCTATTGGCCTACAAAACACACAAAGGGAGGGAAATAACTTAGAATTATAGGAACTAAGCAAAAGAAGTAAGTAAATTGGGCATGTATATGTATGAAATTATGAGCTTAACACACCCCCAAACTTAGATTTTGCTAGTCCTCGAGCAAAACAAAAGAGAAACAAAGATAAAAACAAAACAAGAAGTTAACTAGACCACTTTCGTAGGTAACTCGATTGCATTGAGCGTATGCAACAAGCCTTTAAACCTCTAGGCATCCCTAGTAGGAGGAGTTGTGTCTCCTGAGGGTTTAACAGATACGATACCCACAAACGTTTTTCTAACTCTACAAAACAAAATGGTTAGAAAAACAACTTTGAAATCAACTAATGAAAATGAAAGAAAGTTTTAGTCATACCTCCAACACCATAGAGTTGCCAAGATAGGTCATCAATCAGTGTGTACAAGTGGAAGCTATAGCTCAAAGGCACACAGTTTCAAAGCAAGCACACTCAAACCTTGAATAGAGAACATGCTTCGACTCTAATTCTCACAGATAACACTCAATCACTCAGAACCTATGTTTTAATTCTCTCAAGAAAGCATAAGTGAGTGTATGAAATAGAAGCACAAATTTGGTTAGATCTCATGAAAGGAATTAAATACTAAGAATAGAGATACACACATACTTACCAGCACCCATGAATACATCCTCAAAGATCAGCTAGGTCTTTCACAATGTTGTAATGAAAGGCTAAGGTTTAGGGGAAATGGAAGAATTGGAAGGAAAAACAAATAACTTAAGAACATACCAAGGTTGCATGCTTCATTAATCTGCAAGGCATCATTGATTTAGATTGGCATGGCAGCAAACTTCATGGTATCTCCTGGCATAGACTTTATTTTTCACACTTAGATCAAATCGAAACACTTTCATCTTCGTTGATTTGATCTGCATCTTCATTAACTTCATTGCACAGATTCACATCATCTTTATTTAGGTACATGGCTGCAACTTCCTTGCTTCAAACTTTATCTTGGCACACCTTGGTATATTTCTAAGCTATAGGGTATGGCTACAATAGGTCAAGTATCTCAGATTGAGATACAAAGGTAGGGAAATGATGAGGGTGATAGAAGAAAAGGCTTTAAGTGTTTGGCTTCAAGAGGGTTGATGGAACACACATATAGGTAGGGTGAAAAGAAAGCACATAGAATGGTTATGCACACATAGCCTAGCATCACTTCAATGAGTTCATTCATGAATGAGAGCAAGCACATGATATCTGCAAAAGAGAATCATCCTTAGTATTCAATCAAAATGGAATAATGAGATCAATTAGAGTGAATTGAAGAAAATAAGTATGGATGAGAAATAGAACACTTTAAACCCTCTCAAGAAAGCAATTAGGCTCGATATAGCTCACTAGGGTAGTCTCCACTATTTTCCTTCAAGAATTTGAGCGTGGTACTTTAGCCACCAGAATTCTAAGAGCAAAAGCTTTGTGAAGTGCAAAATTCTGATATGAAAACCTCAAATAGCAGCTCCATAGCATTGATTGTATGACATTCTTTAAAAAAAATAAAAATAAAAAATAAAAAAAATAAAAAAAATAAAAAATAAAATTGTGACAAGAGAACGAAAATTGAAAACACAAATGGATAAGAAAATTGAAATTGAAAACCTTCCCCCCAGACCTGAATTGAACATTGTCCTCAATGTGAAAGCATACAAAAGATGATTGAGAACAAACAAATGATAAAGGGAAAAGTTTAGAAGAAGGTTTAGGAAAAATAAAAAATAAAAAAAATGAATATATAAGCAACTCATGGATGACCAGTTAAGGGCCTCAGAAAACACAGCCAGGGGATCCGGGAAGGTTGGAGGGGTCACAATGGTCCCGCTTAAAACCCAAACTTCTTAGACACCGAAGGTGTCGCCTAAAGAACTCCTAGACACTGTATTGACGGAAGTGCTCACTGGAGTTACCATAAGTTAGCTCATATGAAAAATCTTTTTAAATTTTTAAATTTTTTTATTTTTTTTAAATTTTTATAAAAAAAAAAAAAACAGAAATTTAAAATAATAACAAGTAAAGAGAAAGGATTGAAATGCTCCCCCTTGATGCGATTAGGTCGATTGCTACCAAGCACCTTCTTCTTGAACACATGGGTTGCCTCCCAAGAAGCGCCTTAGTTACTGTCTTGGCAAGACATTGTGCAATCAGCTAAGTTGATGGTACGAAGGGAAGTTGATCTACCACATGGCCAGTTTGGATGCCAGCTGAAACTCCCTCATAGAATGGCTTTAAACGTTGTCCATTTACTTTGAAAGTCGAGCCATCTTTAGGGTTTTGAATCTCCACAGCTCCATAGGGAGAAACATTGACCACGGTGAATGGGCCTTGCCATCTAGACTTCAATTTTCCTGGAAAGAGACGCAAACGTGAGTTAAACAAAAGAACTGACATACCTTTGGAGAACTCTTTCCGTTGAATGTTTCTGTCATGGTAACTCTTGGTTCGTTCTTTGTAAAGCTTTGCATTCTCATAAGACTCATGTCTAATTTCTTCCAATTCATTCAGCTGAAACTTTCTTGCATGGCCTGCCTTGTCTAGATCAAAATTTAACTTCTTGATGGCCCAAAAAGCATTGTGTTCAAGCTCCATTGGCAGGTGACAAGCTTTCCCAAACACAAGACGATAAGGGCTCATTCCAATAGGAGTCTTATATGCTGTCCTATAAGCCCATAATGCATCATTGAGCTTGGCTGCCCAATCTTTCCTTGTATTGTTCACCACCTTCTCCAGGATGTGCTTAATTTCTCTATTGCTTATTTCCACTTGACCAGAAGTTTGCGGATGATATGGTGTAGAGACTCGATGGGTGATGTTGTACTTCTTCATGAGTGCTTCGAATGGCTTGTTACAGAAGTGGCTGCCTCCATCACTAATGACAGCCCTTGGAGTACCAAACCTTGTGAAAATATTATCCTTCAAGAACTTCAGCACCACCTTATAATCATTGGTTTTGGTGGCTATGGCTTCCACCCATTTAGACACATAATCAACAGCAACAAGTATGTAAGTATAACCAAAGGAAGATGGGAATGGTCCCATGAAATCAATACCCCACACATCGAAGAGCTCCACAACAAGTATGTTATTCAATGGCATTTCATTCCTGCGACTTATGTTCCCCATCCTTTGGCACCTATCACACTTAACACAAAAATTAAATGCATCTTTAAATAGAGTGGGCCAAAAGAAACCAGATTGCAGAATTTTAAGTGCTGTTTTCTTAGCTCCAAAGTGACCTCCACAGGCCAATTCGTGGCTATGCCTAAGTATGCTTTCTTGCTCTTCTTCTGGAACACATCTTCTGATGAGTTGATCCGGGCAATGCTTGAATAAGAAAGGTTCATCCCATACATAATGTTTCACCATGGAAAAGAACTTCTTCTTATCCTGAGAAGTTAGATCATTTCTAAGAACACCACAAGCAAGATAATTAACAAAATCAGCATACCATGGCTCTTTGACTTGGGCAGCATATAGTTGTTCATCAGGGAAAGTCTCATTCAAGGGTAGCACAGCTCCTCCTTTTTCTTCAACCACAATTCTGCTCAAATGATCAGCTACCACATTCTCACATCCCTTCTTATCTCGAATCTCCAAATCGAATTCTTGCAGCAAGAGAATCCATCTAATCAAGCGTGGTTTGGCATCCTTCTTAGTGAGCAAGTATCTAAGGGCTGCATGGTCAGAATAAACAATTACTTTAGAACCAACAAGGTAAGAACGAAATTTTTCTAAAGCAAAAACCACAGCAAGCAACTCCTTCTCTGTTGTGGAGTAGTTGATTTGAGCATCATTCAAGGTCCGGCTAGCATAATGAATCACATGGGGCAGCTTGTTCTTCTTTTGACCTAAAACTGCACCAATAGCAAAGTCAGAGGCATCACACATTATTTCAAATGGTAAAGACCAATCCGGAGCTATGATAATAGGGGCTGAAGTTAGCTCCCTCTTCAAGGTAGAAAAAGCTTCCATGCAAGCTTCATTAAACTCAAAAACAGCATCCTTAGCAAGGAGATTACACAATGGCCTTGTAATGCTTGAGAAATTTTTGATGAACCTTCTATAGAATCCAGCATGACCTAGAAAGCTTCTAATTCCTTTAACAGAGGTAGGGGGTGGAAGATTTGAGATGAGGTCGATCTTGGCTTTATCCACTTCGATTCCCTTGCTTGAAATCACATGGCCTAGTACAATGCCTTGTCTCACCATGAAGTGACACTTCTCCCAATTCAAAATCAGATTTGTTTCCTGGCATCTTTTAAGCACTAGAGACAAGTGGTGAAGACAATTATCAAAAGAGGAACCAAAAACTGAAAAATCATCCATAAATACCTCAATGAATCGTTCCACCATATCTGAAAAGATTGACATCATGCATCTTTGGAAAGTTGCTGGGGCATTGCATAAACCGAATGGCATCCTTCTATAAGCAAACGTACCAAATGGGCATGTGAATGTGGTTTTCTCTTGGTCTTCCGGAGCAATGGGAATTTGATTATAACCTGAAAAACCATCAAGAAAACAATAGTAAGCATGGCCAGATAAACGTTCAAGCATTTGATCAATAAAAGGTAAGGGGAAATGATCTTTTCTAGTGGATGTGTTCAACTTCCTGTAATCAATGCAAACTCTCCAACCAGTGACAGTTCGTGTAGGAACTAGCTCATTCTTCTCATTCTTCACAACGGTGATTCCGGACTTCTTTGGAACAACTTGCACAGGGCTCACCCACTTAGAATCTGAAATTGGGTAGATGATTCCTACATCGAGTAGCTTTAAAACTTCAGCTCTAACCACCTCTTTCATGTTGGGATTTAGCCTCCTTTGGGCATCACGAGATGGTTTGCTGTCTTCTTCCATTAAAATCCGGTGCATGCACATGCTTGGACTAATTCCTTTGATGTCTGCTATGGTCCACCCAATGGCTGTTTTATGCTCTTTTAGAACTTTAATTAAGCTCTCTTCTTCATGTGAGGAGAGACCTGCAGCAATTATAACAGGGAGAGTTTCGTTAGCACCCAAATATGTATATTTAAGATTATTGGGAAGAGGTTTAAGTTCTAGCTTTGGTGGGATGACAATGGATGGCTCCAATTTCGTGGATGATGGTCCAAGAGGCTCGATTGGTGGCCTAAAGGATGGTGGGTATGGCGGAAACACTTCTAAGGCAGCCACCACTTCTTGGAACTCCGGTTCACAAAGATCTTCCTCTTCTTGTGTTAAGACAGCTTCTAGAGCATCATTAGACTTTCTCTGCAAAATTTTGGAAGAAACCTCATGATCCACAACATCAATTGAAAAGCAAGAATCAAGAGAGATAGAAGGTTGAGATAGAGCATTAAGCATTTTAAATTCAACAGTTTCACCCAAAACAGTCATGGAGAGAGTGCTATCTTTCACTTTGATGATTGTGTCTGCAGTGGCCATGAATGGCCTGCCTAGGAGAATGGGATCAACACGATCTCCATTTGGATTGTCTTCCATGTCCATCACTACAAAATCAGCAGGGAGAATTAGTGTATTAACTTGAACTAGAATATCTTCTACAATACCTTTTGGATATTTTATAGAATGATCAGCTAGTTCAAGTCGCATTGAAGTCTTCTTCATCCCTTCTAAGCCAAGCTCTTGATAAACTGAATATGGCAAAACATTGATGCTTGCTCCCAAGTCCAACATGGCTCTTCCAACCTTCTTGCCTCCAATGTTAATGGGAATGTCAAAGCTGCCAGGATCATCTAGTTTTGGTGGAAGCTTCCTTTGCAATACAGCACTTACATTCTGGTCGAGCTTTACTCCTTCATTTGGAGCGAAATTGAGCTTGTGAGTTTTCAAGTCCTTGATGAATTTTCCATATGCAGGAATCTGTTCAATAAGATCAAGCAAAGGCAAATTGATATTAACTTTACTCAAAATATCATAAATCTCTTTAAAAGCCTTATCTTGCTTTGCTTTCTTAAGACGGCCTGGAAATGGAATCTGTGGAACATATGGAGCGGGTGGCACGTATCTATCTTCTTGAAGATGTGGTGGCACAAATTTGTCATCCCTTTTATGCAATTGGAATTGATCGGATTTCTGAGAATCTGATTTGGCCTTAGGAGCAGATTGAGAAGTTTTGAGTTGTTCTCCTTCCGTGGCCATGGTCTCCTCCTCTTCATTTTCTACAATCACAACATCATTTGAAAGATTAGAATCATCTTTATTATCAATGATCTTACCTGATCTGAGCACATGAATGGCCTTGGCTTCTGGGTTCTTTGGATTGATCTCAGTTTGGCTTGGCCATTTCCCAGGCACTCTTTGAGTTATTTCAGCAGCTATTTGGCCTAATTGGACTTCCAATTTGGAGATGGCAGCTTGTGTAGTTTGCTGAAAATTGGATTGGTTGATTGCCATCTGCTTCACTATATCTTCCAATGATGATGATGATTGTTGTGGCCTTTGGAATGAAGGGGGATTTGCTTGATTCTGGGTATTTCTCCATGAAAAGTTTGGATGATTCCTCCAACCTGGATTATAACTTTGAGAGTATGGATCATTTCTTGGACCTTGGTTGTAGGAATTTACCAACTTAGCTTGCTCTTGCACAAATTCTGGATATCCAGCCCCAAGTGGACAAGCTGTGGTAGCATGGTCATGAGATTCACAAATGCTACACACTTCCTTCGGAGGGCTTCTTGAGTTTAATGCAAGAAGAGCATCTAGCTTTTGTTCCAGTTTTGAAATCTGCACACTAGAAGCATCATTAGAACCACTAATAACACGTTTACCTCTTGTATCCGTATGTTGGGTCTCCATTGCTATCTCCTCAAAGAGTTCGTACGTTTCTTCTGGAGTTTTGGTTTTAAAAGAACCACCTGCAAAATTGGTGACTATATTATGACTAGAAGGGGTTAGTCCTTTATAAAACATACGCATTTGAAGCTTCAATGGAATCCCATGATGAGGACATTGGTTGAGCAACCCATTGAATTTCTCCCATGCTTCACAAAACGATTCATCATCTTGCTGTGCAAATAACAAGATCTTGTCCCTAAGCATGTCGGTCTTTTGCGTGGAGAAGTATTTTTCCAGGAACTTCTTTTGAATGGCAGACCATGTAGTGAGTGAACCAGGCTTCAAAGAATTCAACCAATACTTCGCCTTATCCTTTCAAGTGTATGGAAACACTCTCATTCGAAGTTGATCTTCTGTCACACCTGTCAAGGGAAAAGAACTCACAACATTAAAAATATCCTTTATATGAGTCAATGGATCTTCATTAGGTAAACCATAAAAGGAAGGCAGCATATTAAGATGAGAAGATTTAAGCTCATAATTTCGAGCTACAGTGGGCAGCAAAATGCTTGAAGGAGATGCTGGAATTGTTGGGATATCAAGTTCTCCCATGAACTCAATGGCAGCCATCATTTCTTCTTCTTCTTGGTCTGAACTTGCTTCCGAATTTGAAAGTGAAGAACCGGGAAGTTCAGTGTGGAGAGCAAGACTTGTAAATGTAGCAAGAGCTTGCTCTTTTGCAGTTGACAACTCCCTTTCTAGACGATTCTGAATTTCAGAGGTCACTCGTCTGGGTTGCAATGATGGTCCTGCGTTCAAAGATCTAGAACGTTGGAACGAAGACCTCACTTGTTCAAGTAATGGATTTTTAGACATAAACTACCTGAAACAGAAAATTAGATTAATTAGAAACACTAAAAAGAATAGGGTAACCTTGGGCACATAACCAGGGAAGAACTTTCGTTCAGTCCCCGGCAACGGCGCCAAAATTTGTTGTTAATATTATGTTAACTCGCAATTGTACGGGGCAGTTAGTAGTATAGCAAGACAAGTACGAGGTCGTACCCACGAAGACTGAGAAGTTAAAACTAGTTATGTACTTAGATTACCAAATTCAAGAAAGTAGGAGGTTATGTCTAAAACAGAATTTAAAACAAGAGTGGTTGTGATTGTTGAACAAAAGAAGCAAAATGAAATTGCAAACAAAAACAAGTAAACAAATGTAACAAAGAGTGGTTTTAAGAGTTGGAAAACAGATTTTGAGACTAGGGCATTCGAATCACCATAACAATTCAATTCTGGGTTATAAAGATTCAAGTAACAAGTCTAATTCAGATTCAAAGATTGATTCTAGCTAAAGTATGATTAGGCCATGGTGTTTGGTCCTAACCTTGTGTTCCTAATTCCCTAATTTGATCATTTGTTGTCTAACCTAAAATTAAGCATTAGGAACCCATTAAGCATAGAAGAACATTTTAAACAACCAAGTATGTATCTAATCCCTGTTGTCGAATGTCCATACATACTCTTCCTATTCATAGTTCAATTCGAATTAAAGCATGGTGTATACTCTTAATTCAAACCAAGATAGTTAACAAACAAGTTCTAATGGTGATCAATCATTCAAACAAGCATGTTAACTTATAAGCATAATGAATAAGAACATGAATCATGAATCAAACTTGAAACTCCAAACTTATAAACCCAGAATATTCATGTTAGGTTACATCGAAGCCCTAGTTATGGATTTAGCTACTCATAATGGAAAAGAGACTTGAACAGAAATGAGAAAACATAATGAATACAATAAGAGTAGAAAAACCCTTTTTCTGAAGTTCTTGTGGTGTCCAAGGCTTCTCCAAGTGCTTCTCCACTTCTAATGCTTCTCCAAGAGCTTCCCCACTTCTAGAAAGATGTATGAAGGATATGGAGGTGATTTGGGATGAGTTTGAGTGAGTGGTGATGGCTAAGGAAGATGAAATTCGTAGGGAAATGGAAGAGAGGTTTGCTGGAGTTGTTTTGGTGATTGTTGGAGTGTTTGGGATTTTGAGAGTGTTTGAGGATGGTTGGAGTGAATTGTGGGGGTTGTGAATCTCAGGATTTGTTGTGTCTTGAATGTGGAATGGATGTGGTATTTATAGGGAGAGGGGAGTGACAAATCTGAATTCAATATGGCTAATGCATACAACACTTGCATTATAAAAGATGAATTGGTTGATGCACTTCACTAATGCATACAACACTTGCATTATAAAATCTGAATTGGTTGATGCACTTCACCAATAGATCCCACCAGCAGCCCTAGCTCATCTTCATGTCACCATGACCAAGCTTCCAACCAGAAATGATAGCTCATACCTAGCTCACCATGACCAAGCATCCAACCAGCACATGCTGAGGTCAGCATAACCAGCAACTTCAAGGGCTTACAACTTGGGCTTCTCTTAATCAAATTAGGACTTTAAGCACTCGAAATTGAAGTTCAGAATGTCTTCTTTCCAGCCATATGTCATTTGGGCCAATCCAAGGTCGGAGGAGGAAGTTAAGGCCAAAACAAATTGCTAACTCATATTGCGCGCTGATAAAATCCATCCTGAGCATGGCTCTGTGTTTGCTAGGTAACAGACTCCATATTTATCCAATGGGGCTGAATTTTGGATATGTTATAGTACACACCCATTGCAACAACTTTCATGAAGAATGCTGCCTCATCCGAGCTGTGTAGGTTGCTGAAACAAAGCTTGCAATATGACCTACGGAACTGGACTGGCAGGGGGCTGTAGCCAAAATGAGTTTGTCTTTTAAGCTCTTCTTCCATTCATCCAAATTAGGCCTTAACATGCTTGAATTGCATGAATTATGCTCTCTTGCTCTATTGGCCTACAAAACACACAAAGGGAGGGAAATAACTTAGAATTATAGGAACTAAGCAAAAGAAGTAAGTAAATTGGGCATGTATATGTATGAAATTATGAGCTTAACAAGTACCATATCTTAGTGCAATAGGTGCTTTAATGTACTTAGCACAATGTACCAGACCTGACATAGCATTTTTAGTAAATTTGTTAGCAAGATACAGCTCTGCTCCAACAAGCCGACATTGGACCGGCGTTAAACATATTCTACGATATCTTCGTGGAACGACAGACATGGGCTTATTCTATTCCAGTGAATCGACCAATGCCCCGAGTATTGTTGGATATGCTGATGCAGGATATCTCTCTGATCCAAATCAAGGACGCTCACAAACTGGGTATGTATTTACATGTGGAGGAACTGCAATCTCATGGCGCTCAACCACTACTACAGAAAAGGCAAAAGACGACGGGAATTCACCGTCGTGAATTTGGTTTTTAAACCATCGTAAAATCGATCGACGTCTTTTGCAAAGTAAAACCACGACGCGAAATCACCGTCGTTGTTATAACAAACAACATCATTAACAACCAAACAACCGACGTCTGTATACTGAAAAATGAACCAAAAAATTGTCTTGGAGAAGAATAGACGACCTATTTTATACAACCTCCGTCGTGTAAAAGAATACAATATGTCTTTAAATAAATAAAATATGACGTTATTAAATCATACGACGTCCAATGTATTTATATAACCGTCGTGCAATAGTAATGCCACTTCTTTTTTTACATTAATATTGACGTGGAAATAGCGGTTAGGGTAAATCACCGTCGTTGTTATAACAAATAACGTCATTTACAAAAAAAAACCGACGTCTGTACACTGAAAAATGAACCAAAAAATTGTCATGGAGAAGAATAGACGACTTATTTTATACAACATTCGTCGTGTAAAAGAAAACACTACGTCTTTAAATAAATAAAATATGACGTTATTAAATCATACGACGTCGAATATATTTATATAATCGTCGTGAAATAGTATTGTTACTTCAGTTTTTCCATTAATATTGACGTGGAAATAGCGGTTAAGGTAAATCACCGTCGTTGTTATAATAAACAACGTCATTTACAAAAACAACCGACGTCTGTATACTGAAAAATGAACCAAAAAATTTTCATTTAGAAGAATAGACGACCTATTTTATACAAACACAGTCGTTTGTATGTATATACGACGTCTTTAAATAAATAAAATACGACGTTATTAATATTTACTACGTCTTATATATTTACATAACCGACGTGGAAAATATGTTAGGCTCATGACTTACGACATATTTATTTCTATAAACGACGTAGTATGTGATATACAACGTCGTAATCATGTAAAAGACAGCCGTATTTCCCTATTTATACGTCGTCTTTAGTAAAATAATAGTCGTCTAATCCATCCAAGACGTCGTCTTTTGTAACGTTCAAGTTCGATATTTGTCCTTTTAGACGTCGGTATTATTGTACTGAAGTCGTGTTATTTGTAATTACATGTCGGCTCTTTATCCTTCTCCGACATGATATCGTTAATAACTGTTTCACAATAACGTCGTCTTTTTTCACTTTTAGTTCGCTTTTAGACGTCGGTAAATTCAATGCCGTCGTTGAATGCTCCAAAACGTCGTTTTTTATTGACAATTTTATGGCAACAGACGTCTGTTTTTCACAGTTTTATAAGGATCGTCGTTTTATAATACTGAACCAGTATTTTATGTACTGATTGTTTTGTGTCCAAAACCTGCATAATGAAAGTGAAGAAAACACATTACAATTTATTGCAAAATTAATGTCATACAGTAGTGCTGTTTAGGGCATAAATAATTTCATAAATTACAAGAGCATCATTCAATCCATATATCTTCACACCCATCTCGAATATTTTGACTCCCAAACTCACCCACTAGTTCATCAAATGTGTCAGCATTTGGCATCCCTCTAGTAAATGGCTCACACTCAATTCTCACATCACCTAAGACATCATCACCAATAACATCATCATTATATTCTCTATTAGGCGCTGATAACACTACCGACCAACCATGATGCATCGGGTCGTCAACAAAAAATACTTGTTTGACTTGAGAAGCCAAAACAAATTGGTCATTCCTATGTCCAATTTTACTCAAATCTACAAGGGTAAATCCAAGTTCGTCGACTACAAGGCCGGAAGTACTATCTATCCAATCGCACCTAAAGACTGGGATTGTAAACTTTTGGTAGTCAAGGTCCCAAATTTCTTGAATGACACCATAAAAACCCATATTTGAGAGAATTGGGTTTTTATCCTTGGCACTAGCAACTTGCATGGTATGTGCAAGTAAATAAACTCCACTATTTTGAACTGTCCGCACATCATCTTGTGCCTTGATGTTAAATTTAACACCTTTAATAAGATAGCTCCTATATAATGGCACTGCCATGTTTGGACCAGCTGCTAGCCACCTTAAATTTTCTGATACCCCATGATTGCCTCCCTCATCAAGTTCCCTTTGAACCTGCAAATTAATCATATCTTAATTCAATCTAACATAGAAAGAAGAAAATTAAAAGTCCAATATGTTATTGAATAACATATACCTTGAAGTGTAGCCATTGAATGAAAGTGCTATTGTGCTTATCTTGCAGCCACTTTGTTCTCTTTCTAAATTTTGGATAAGCGGCCTTGATGTGGATCATATGTTCCCTACATGACACGAAAAATTCAAGCATTACGGTCCCAAACATATAAGATAAACATAAGGAATAATTTAAAATGGAAACTTAAGGAATAAAACTCATACTCGATATAAGGTAGAACTTCCTCCGTATTCTCTAAGACATATAGATGTGCTTGGTTCAATAGGTCCCGATCAACTAAGCTCACTGTGCAACCTGATAATGGCTTTGAAACTCCTATCTTCTGACTTGATGGCACTCCAATTGTACTAATATCAGATAAATGTTCAGTGCAATATTCTACAGCTTCTTCAGCTATATAACGCTCCACAATGCAACCTTCGGGATGAGTACGGTTCTGAACATACCCCTTTAGAACTTTCATATATCTTTCGAACGGATACATCCATCTAAAATAAACTGGCCCACATAGACGAACTTCTCTAACAAGATGTACTACTAGATGAACCATGATATCGAAGAATGAAGGTGGAAAGTATTTTTCAAGCAAACACAAAGTAACTACTACATCTTCTTCCAACTTATCTAGCTTGGAAACATCAACCATCTTTGCACATATAGCATTGAAGAAGAAGCACAAACGAGTTATTGCATACCTTGCAGGCTTCTCCAAAACAGAACGAATTGCCACAGGGAGCAATTGTTGCATTAAGGTATGACAATCATGTGATTTAAGGCCAAGAAGTCTTGAATCTTGTAAAGATACAAGATTTTTTATATTTGAAGAATAACCTTCAGGGACCTTCATACCATAGAAAGAATTGCAAACCGCTCTCTTCTCTGCTCTTGACAAATTCCAAGGCCCTGGAGGCAAACGAGTACTTCTTTCTCCATACTCGGGTTGCAAATCAGTTTTGACCCCCATGTTCAATAAATCTAACCGAGCAGCAATCCCATCTTTATTTTTTCCAGGGATCTCCAGCAATGTACCAATGATACTATCACAAACATTCTTCTCAATGTGCATAACATCGAGGACATGCCTCACTGGAAGGTATTTCCAATACTCAAGATCAAAGAATTTTGACTTCTTCTTCCAACAAACTCTGTCACCATCATTTTCACCTCCACCTCCCCCTTTTTTCGATCCCCATATGTAATTAATATCTTCAACCATATGCAGCACTTCTTCTCCCCTTAATGGCTCCAAAGGCGTGCCATATTCAGGTTTCCCATTAAAAGCTGCACGTTGCCTTCTATATGGATTATTAATTGGTAACCATTTTCTATGCCCAATGTAACAAATTTTGTGGCCATTTTTCAACCTATGGCTAGGTGTATCATCGCCGCATATTGGACAAGCTTTATATCCTTTAACAACACAACCAGATAAGTTTCCATAGGCGGGAAAATCATTAATGGTCCACAGTAATGCAGCTCTGAGTGTAAAATATTCTCCTATGTGTGCATCATACACTCCTCTAATCCCATCCCACAAAGATTTTAAATCATCAATCAAAGGCTCCAAGTAGACGTCTATATCATTTCCAGGTTGTTTAGGACCGGAAATCAATAAAGTCAACATCATGAACTTTCGTTTCATGCACAACCATGGTGGGAGATTATATGTAACTAAGATAACTGGCCAGCAACTATATCTGCTACTTAGAGAACTGTGGGGATTGAATCCATCAGATGAAAGAGCCAATCTCAAGTTTCTCGGCTCATTACCAAACTCGGGCCATTTATCATCAACAAGTTTCCAAGACGGGGAATCCGCCGGATGAGACATCTGACCGTCAATTGATTTTCTAGCAGCATGCCAAGTCAAATTCGCAGCTGTCTCATGTGATTGAAACATCCTTTTAAACCTTGGAATTGGAGGAAAATACCACAACACCTTCGCTGCCACACCCTCTTTCAAGAATCCATCTTTGGTTTCCTTCCACCTTGAGATACCACAAGTAGGACAATTAGTTGAATCTTCATACTCCTTCCTATACAAGATGCAATCATTGGGGCATGCGTGGATTTTCTCATAACTCAGCCCCAATGCACACAAAGTCTTTTTTGCCTCATACAAAGAGGCCGGTATTGTATTTCCTTCTGGAAGCAACTCGCCCTGAAGTATCAATAATTCTGTAAAACATACATCACTCATCCCATGTTTTGCCTTCAAATTATACAACTTCACTAATGCCGATAACTTGGTGTACTTTCTACAACCAGGGTACAATGGTTGATCTCCATCCCCAATCACATTAGCAAACTCATAAGGATCGGATCCAAAATCACCAAAATCATTATCATCCATCTCTATTTCTTCAGACACAAAACTGTACCTACTATGGTCATCATCATCTTCAACATTTCTACTAGCATTACTAGTTGCAATTGGTTCCCAAGGTTCTCCATGAAATGTCCAATTCTTATAGCTTTGGTCAACTCCATTAAAGTATAAGTGATCCCTTATAATTCCAACCCCAAACAATTTCAAATTCGCACATTTAACACATGGACAACGGATATGCGTTGTAGTTAGAAGATTTTCTATAGAAAATTGCAAAAATGCTTCCACCCCTAACTCATATGCCTTCGATCTTCTATCCGAGTGCATCCATGACTTATCCATCTCCGACACTATATCCTATTATCTATAATAAGGTGAAAAGACAAGCAATGACTATCACTTATAGCAGATTATATAAGGTTTTAATAGCAAATAATAGAGTAAACAGACGACGGTTTTTAAACAACAACAGACGTATTACACATATATAGACGACGGGTTTGAAAAGAAACGTCGTCTAATGCTAGCAAGAAACGACGCCAGCGAATTTGAACCACGACGGTAGTTAAAAACTGCGTCGTGGTATATATTTACAAACGACGGTTTGTTAAAAAAACCGTCGTCGTATGCATAAAAAGATATCGAAATCCCAGTTTATTTTCAAGAACCCAAAATATATTCAGAACACAACATATATAAGGTGAAAAGACAAGCAATGACTATCACTATAGCAGATTATATAAGGTTTTAATAGCAAATAATATAGTAAACAGACGACGGTTTTTTAACAACAACAGACGTTTTACACATATATAGACGACGGGTTTTAAAAAACCGTCGTCTAATGCTAGCAAGAAACAGACGCCAGCGAACTTGAACCACGACGGTAGTTAAAACAAGCGTCGTGGTATATTTTTATAGACGACGGTTTGTTAAAACAAGCGTCGTCGTATGCATAAAAAAGATTTCGAAATCCCAGTTTATTTTCAAGAACCCAGAATATATTCAGAACACAACATATACATTAATACTAAGCACGAAACCAACATATACTAAGCATGAAAACATTAAATCCATTCCCGATTCATAATAACAGAGAGTATTAAAAGATCCGACAACATTAAACCCTAAATCCGATTCATGAAAACAATAAACATTAAATCCATTAACCCATATCGTCGACAACATTAAAACATCACAAAACCCTTTACCACAGAACTGAATATCATTCAATGAATTTACAAGCATGAGATTAGGGTTTGCACTTACAGGTAGGCAGAGCTCACAGCTTATGGCCAACTTGGATTCGACGGAGTTGTAAACTTGGCCAACTTGGATTCGACGGAGAGACCAACTTTGAATTAGAGTTGAAGTGAGAGAGCGGAGCGAAATGTTTTAGGACACAGAAATTTTGGCAACTTGTATAAGAGTTAGAGCGAAATCTGAAAATTTTAGGTCGAGGTGAAATTTTTAGAAAGCGCGCTTTTTAAAAAACATCGACGGAAACAAAAACACAATCATCGTTAAAAGTTCAACCTAAACATGACGCTTATTTTAAAAATGACGTCGTTGTAAATATCCTTACGACGCAAAACCAAACTACCGTCGTTAAACCCTAATAGACAAATATAACCTAAACCCTAAACCCTAATAAATAAAACCACAATTATATATATATATTTTTTAAAAATAATTTCTCCAAAGGGATTAGGGTTTTATGTCCTAAAATATCTCGTCCATAAAACCCTAAACCCTAATCCCTTTTCTAAATTTATACAAACCCTAAACCATGAAAGTATAAGTGATGTTGTGACTCATGAAAACATTTCTCTTTTTGGTTTTAATTTTAAATTTGTATAACTCAAACTTAATTTTTTAAAGCTTAAGGGGGAAGAAAATATCTCAATGACTTCATAGGAGTTGACGTTGCATTTTTTGGATTTATTTTCAATTTATTATGAATATTTCGAATTAAATAGAATAAAATATTATTAATAAAACCCACAAACCACGTCGGCGTTAATAAATTAACGACGTTTTAAATTATAATAAACGACGTAATTTTTAAACAAACGTCGTTTAAAGTTAAAACCATGGCCATTTTTACACAGAAAACGACGTACAAACCATTTTCCACGACCTAAACGTGTATATGTAATTAATACACGTCGGTATATTACAAAAAACGACGTGTTAAATAATATACCATGACGCGAGAGATTAATTATCGACTTATTATTTTGGAGCATACTACGACGGTACCTACAACACTACTGTCGTGTTTATTTACCACGTCCTAAGTTCAAATTACCGTCGTATTTTTTCAATTTATACGTCTGCCTTCAATGTAAACCGCCGTCTTATTTTTATAGCTTTTTAAAATTAATTAATTTTTCTTTTATTTTGGTAATATCTTTCTTAACACAAAACAAAATTTAATTCTCAATCCTCAACAACATTTTCATCTTAAAAGGCAAATCTCTTTGTGTTAAATATTGATCAATATTTACACAATATATGTACACAAATTTGGCAAATACATCGTGGTTTCTTTTCTGCCTTCACCCTCAGCTTGTTCAACTGTTTCTTCCTCTCATATGCAAGCTGGGCCCTCTCCTTCCTCTTGTTCTCAAGCTCCTGCACAGCCACAGATGAATATCTAATAATTTCAGAAAATCAAAATCAACAAAGTGTGAAAAGCTCACTCCTCGATTCCTGGTTACATTGTAGTCCCCTTTTCCACAGTGATCAACTTCAATCCTCCTGTGTAGCAGGGGGGAACCAGCCTTAGATCCTGTTGTGGGTTGTGCGTCTGCAAACCCATGCAGGTTCTAAAGCTGGTTCCACCCTTGCTACACAGGAGGATGTAGCAAACCCATGCTTGGTCTTGTGAGGAATCATTCTGCAAACCCATTTGCTTTCAGAAAGACAATTTCTTGTGAGGAATCATTCTGCAACCCTAATTGAAAACTGAGAGTTAAAAAACGCGTGAAAAAATCATATTTAAACAAATTATATAAGTACAACGTCGGTTCTAATATACATAGCGACGTCATATTTTAATAATCAACGTCCGTTTAGATAAACAAGCGCCGTCATAACTACATCGGAAATCCAAAAGTCACTTGGCGAGTATTAAAAAGAGAACGACGTCGTTTTCAGAACCCCAAAGTAACCACGTCGGTTTATTAAAATACAGTCGTTCGACAGTTGTGATAACTACGTCAGTTATGAATTATTTACCGTCGTTATAAATTTATAATACGACGGTTTGTAAACCCTTTTACGTCGCTTGGTAAAAACTATGACGTTGTTATGTGTGTACAACGTCATTTTAAAGAAACCAAGGTTTAGAAATGCGCTCTTCGTAAATCATCGACGGAAAACAATAAAACCGTCGTTAAATATGACATCTATACCCTAAACCCTAAACCCTAAACCCTAAACCCTAAACCATAAATTATATATATATTTTTAAATAATTATAGAAAAGGATTTATGGCTTTAGGGCCTAATATATATTAACCATAAACCCTAAACCCCAAAAATAAACCTTCATCCCCCTAAACCCTAAACCCTAAACCCTAAACCATTAAAGTATAAGTGATGTTGTGACTCATGAAAACATTTTTCTTTTTGGTGGTAATTTTAAATTTGTATAACTCAAACTTAATTTTTTAAAGCTTAAGGGGGAAGAAAATATCTCAATGACTTCATAGGAGTTGACGTTGCATTTTTTGGATTTATTTTCAATTTATTATGAATATTTGAATGAAATGGAATAAAATATTATGAATAAAACCCACAAACCACGTCGGCGTTAATAAATTAACGACGTTTTAAATTATTATAAACGACTTAATTTTAAAACAAAACGTCGTTTAAATTCTAAACCATGACCATTTTTGCACATAAAACGACGTACAAAACATTTTCCACGACCACAACTCTTAACTTCTCGCCGTCTAATATTAAAAAAACAACGTCGTCTATAGAACCAAGAGCGTCGTTTGAAAAACCTCTTACGTCGCTTTTTTAAAAACTGTGACGTTGTTATGTGTATACAACGTCTTTTTGAACAAACTACGGTTTTTCACAACATGAAAACCTCAACAAATTTACAGGGACGTTGATTTCAACAAAAACTTGCGAATTCTAACCAATTTTGTACAAAAACTTGTCTAATTCTAACAAAATTTGTACATTTTATAAAAATGTTTAAGTATGCTAAAATTCCTCTACTCCATATGAACACACACAAACTCTACCCATTATTTCCTAACTTCTTCAATGGCAGCTTGGGGGTAGGGCGCTTGATCCTTTCCTTTGGCAAACTGCAGTCCATAAACAAAGATTAATCTCACCGACGACGCTATTATTCATTCACCGACGTAGTATATATATTCAACGACGGTATTTTTAATTTACCGTCGTTGATAATATAAAAACCCACATAAAAATAAATCTGAAAATTTTCTTCTTACCATCTTCTCAAATTCCAGGGAAGTATCCTTTATGATGTCTCTCATAAAGCGCATGACATAATACCCGCATTCTACACTGCTTGGTTGCTTTGGAGTGCCGGGCAGAGTTTTCCAGAGAGGTGTTTTACGGCCTACTCTGCCTATGTGTGTATTATACATTTTTAGAGCAGAGTTCACAATGTTTTTCCCGTCCTCATCCACAAACCGATTTCCAGGCAGTGGATCCAGAAAATAGACGGTTTCCTTCTTTGCTCTTACAATGATCAAGACCCAATGACGGCTGCACAAAATAAATATAAAGGTTAAATAGTGTTATATGCAGAGCATCATACAAACAAAATCCTGTTTTTTGTTTTGGAGACTAACCCTGGATTGTAAGGCATTAGGAAAATCTGTTCACCATCTGTTTTTTGAAGACGATTGGCTACGAGACGTGATCTTTCAGTTAATGAACCAGCGTCAGCACTAACTAGAGCAGGGTCTACATAGCCAACCATATTCACCATATTTGCAGCTTTCAGATGATCAAACAGGCACCTAAATATATGAATTGAAACCATGAGTGTTTTTTTTTTAAACAAAAGGAGAGTGTCAAATGAATATTTGATAAGGACAAACCTCATATATACTGCAACGACAGTAGCCCCAATTTCTTCCATGCCAGCAAATTGGGTAATATCTTCATGCAAGACGAAGGTGTTACGATCTATGCCAAACACCTCCTTCTCAATCATAAAGCTCATAGCCTTCTCCTGAGGCTTTAGTGTCGATTCAACATAACTACAAAGGGATTGTAAAGAAGATGGCAACTCCAGCTTTGTATAATCTGGTACTTCAGTACTCTGTTTGAATAAATAAAGCAACATAAGTGACGTGGTAAATAAATAACAACGACGGTTTAAATAACAAAACGTCGTCTTAAAATAAGTTACACGACGGTAAAAAAATACCGTCGTAATAAATACTTTATTACGTCGTTTAAATAAAACCGACGTCTAATTCAAATGCAAAATTCATAATTAATGAATTTACCTTTTCAATTTTCTTTTCTCCAACACTGGATTGCTGTTTTAATAAATAAAGAGATATATATATAAGAAATATTGTACAATAATTTAAACATTCAATTAAAACAAACGACGGTTGAAAGAAAATATAGACGTTTGAAAATTGAAAAAGAAATGAAAAAGGCAAAGTTAAGAGAATTTACCTTTTCATCTTTCTTTTCTTCAATCTTTTCACGATCCCCAGATTTCTGTTATAAGAAATAAACTCAATATATATAAGACATAGTACAAAAAGGGCAAAAAAAAAGAGTAAAAAAATTAAATTAAACCGTCGTGGTAATAACAACAAACGACGGTATTTAAGAATTACAGTCGTGCATATTTAATCACACGACGGTAAATAATAAACGTCGTGGTATTTCATATACTACAACGGTATCTAAGCTTGTACAACAATTTAAACATTCAATTAAATAATTGCAGACGTGTAACATTCATTAAACGTCGTGGTAATTCCTTTATTGAAAAAAAAAATTGAAAAAAGCAAAGTTATGAGAATTTACCTGTTCAACTATCTCAAGTATCTTTCCTTCTACTCTCTTTTCAACTTCCCCTGATTTCTGTTATAAGAAATAAAGAAATATATAAATGACATTGTAGAAAAATTAAAACAAATAAATAAACCGTCGTGGTAAACATTAACAGACGACGGTATGAAATAATTACAGACGTCTGAATAACATCAAACGACGGTTTAATAAAGAGCGTCGTGGTATAAATTTAACACGGCGGTAAATATAAACAGAGAAACAGAAAATTCAAAGTTCAAAGACGTTACCATTTCCTCCTGCTGTTCCCCATTCTTGGCAGTATCCTCCTCAAATTGTAGGGCTCTAACATCAAGTGCCCCAGAACAGCTTGCTTTGTCAGACATTGGATTTTTGGGACTTTGCCCTTGGATTTGGGACAATGGATTCAGTTTCAGCAGGCTTGGATCAAAATTGGGGATGATTTTTGAAAGCTGACTCAGCAAATTTTCCCTCTCAGCTTCTACCAATTGCTTCGTCCTAGCCTCCATCTTTAAACTCTCTTCCCTTGATCTAGCCTCCATTTTCAAAGTCTCTTCTTGAAGGACAAGTCTTACACTTTCCTTCAATTGATCAGCAAACCTAATCTTCTGTTGTCTAGGTAAGTTGAAGTATTGCTTAGGGGAAACCCCAGCCCCTACACCTCTAACTCTTCCTGGATGCTCGGGACCCAAAGCCATTGTCAAAACATCATTGGATCCTGACAGAGAAATTGTGCCTTCAGAGACTTGCTTTTGCAAATCATCCTAACAAAAAGACATAATAAAAAGTCAGAATAAGGAAACAAACGACGGTTATTTATAAAAAATAGACGTAATATAATATTTCACACGACTCAATAACATAACAATCGACGTAATATAATATTTAAGACGACGCTAACTAAATACCGACGTTATTAATATATTAACACGACGTCAATAATAATCCACCGACGTCTTATGATATAAATACAAAAAACAGAGCATGGATTCCATATTCAGACCTTTAACGTCGCCTTTTAAAATATTTCGACGTAGTAAAACTTTTCACACGACGGAAAAATATAACAGCAGACGTAATAAATTTTTTAAAACAGAGTGAGTAGGCTTACAATTAATTTTGCTTTCTCTGCAGTCTTTGGATCCGGGATGTTACCATGTTTGTCTTCTCTTGCTTTTTTCCATAAGGTAGATCGATCAATATCTACCCCAGGCATGATTTCCTTCAAGTCCTCCTTAAAACCAACATATCCTTTTCGAGACAATCGATGATTGTACTCGAGTTTCTCCCTCCTCTGTGATTGTTCTTCATGCACAGCCTCAAATTCTTTAGATAACCTTGAAGCTACAAAGGCATCCCATTGAGCTTTCTCTATGAATTTGTATGTTTCAGGGGGCTGCCTTAATCTATCCTGCTCCTTGATGAATGGAAGGATATGAAACCTCGTTAGTGTGGACTTGAAATCTTTCCATTTCTTGGCGGCAGAAGATAGCACCATTTGCTTGCCCCCTTTACCAACCACAAAAGCCATGTCAACGGCTTCCCAAATCTGCTCTTTTATATCCTTGGATATTTGAACCCATTTCTTGTCCACAAGTGGGACTCTGGAGCGTGCCAACACACCAATGTAGGACTGCATCTCATTATGTGCACGGCCATAAGGTTTCCCTTCTTCATTGTACTCAACAACAGGCTTGATTTTCTGAATTTTTCTCTACACAACACGATGCATTGTGCTCATACCCCGACTTGACTTTGCCTCCTCAGAAATAGTTGCCGTGCTGGCTGGTTCTGTCTCAGAAGATGAAACAAACTTCATCTTCTTCGAGGCCTTGGTTTGAGGATTTACAACTCTAAGCTCCTCCTTCGAGGATTGATTTTTTTTCAAACCAGACTCCTTACTTTGGGATTGAGAAACCATGGTTACAGACAAATTAAACCTGCAAGTGAAAATATATCAGTGAAATTAAGAAAAACCACGACGATTATTTATAAACTACGACGTATTATAATATTTCAAACGACGTAAGAAAAAAACAAACGACGTAATAATAAATTTACACGACGGTAATTAATCACCGACGTTATAAGATATTACAACGACGTCAATAATAAACAACCGACGTCTTATGATATAATAAAAACAGAGTATTAAATATTACAACGACCTTAATAATAAACATTCGCCGTGGTATTGAAAATAAAACGACGTAAATATTAATATACCGTCGTCTATACCACAAAAACAAATTAGGAACAACGTAAAATATTTTCAGCAGAAAAATAATTAAAAAGATTTTCGAAACAAAAACCATTGTTCAGAGAAATCAAACATGCGATGAAAGCTTGGAAACTTAAAATGATATCCTTAAAAATCAAAAACAAAAAAAGGATATCATTTTAAAAAACAACGACGAACACTTTCACACGACGCTAGGGTGACTGACGAACCGTCGTGGTCTATAAATCTAACCACGTAAATAATAAGCCACCGTCGTCTTATTTAGTTGAAGTAAAAGAACCAGAGTAGTGTTCAAACTTGGAAACTTTTCGTCTTTGTCTGCAAATTTTATCAAACTTGGAAAGAAAAAATGTAAAAAGATTTAAAAAATTGAAAATGATATGCGCATGCAAAACAGGAACAAAAATCCTTCCAGAAATGCTTACCCTTTGCTTGCGATGAAAGCTTTCTTCTGGAGTTTGGTGTTTCAGTTCAGAGATGAAGACGAAGAGGAGATAAGCTTGAAAGTTTGAAACAGTTCTTGGAGAATGAAAAATGAGCAAAGCTTGAAAGTTTTTCTCGGGTTTGGAACCAATGCAAGTATGGGTCAGGAAGGCGAAAAGTTTAAAATAATAAAAAACCTTTTCATAACAACGACGCTATTAATAGTATGCGCCCTAGTATGATACATTATACGGCGCTATTGTTAACACTGCCCTATAATATTACTTTCAACGACGGTATGTTTTAATGAAACGACGTTTTGAAATCGAATTACACGACGCATGTTTCTTCAAAAAAGATGAATCGTCATTTTCCAATTTACCAAACGACCTTATATTCAATAATAACGACGTTAAAAATTAATACCACGTCGTTTTAATTACTCATACCGACGTGTAATTTTTTTAATTACACAATAAATTAATTTTCCAAAAAAATTACAACGTCGTTTTTATATAGCGTCGTTGTTAAATAATTTATACGACCTTATTTTAGATTTAAAGGACGTGTATGTTATATATAAACGTCGATATTTTAAAACACCGACGTGGTATATAATATTTGTTTATAAATAATGGGTTTTCTGTCTTTCTGTCGTCTTCATTTTTCAATTAGGGTTTCAACTTTTTCTCAATTCTCTGGAGGCACATCACCTCTCTGTCTCATCTCGCTTTCATTTTTCAGTTTGGATGTTGATGTGTGGGCGCGTTTGTGTATCTGAAAGACACAAACACGCACACATCATCTAAAAAATTGTCTTTCTGCACAGAAGGAGAACAAGGTCTGCATCAGCCCTCTTTCTCAGCTCCTCCATGATGGGGTTCTCTGGGTTGATCTCCATGGTCTTCTTGCTCGACATGTACCCAGCTGCTCTGTTATCCCTCAAGGCCTGAGCCTTCATGATTCTTTCCATGTTGTCTCCACGGTCAGACGGTCAGACACCACAACCTTCTCCACTCTGTCACCCAAAACATCATTCACAACCTTGCAGAGTCCCTCAAACTTCTCCTTCAACTCTTCCTTCTTCTTTGCCTCGTCTTCACTCTCATCAAGCTTGAGACCTTCCTTGGCGGCTGAGACAAGCTTCTTGCCCTCAAACTCATTCTGGTTCTAAAACATTGCCTTTGTTCATTCTGGTTCGATTATGATGAGGAACAGAGTTCATTCTGGTAATGATAGACGAATAATTGCATAAAATTTGTACGTCGTTAATTTAACAAACCGTCGTGGTTAGTACAATTATGCGACAGTAGAGTTATGGATACCGTCGTAGTATATTATAATTAAAAAGTCGATAAATTTATATTTACAGTCGTGGTAACTTAATTTAAAGCGGCGATTTTTTTTGTAATTAACCGTCGTAGATTCCTTTGAATTTATGCGTCGCTGACTAAGAAAATTGGGTCGTGTTTATTAATTAATTAACACGGCGTCTTATTTTTATATCGTCGTCTTTACTTTCTACGGCGGTGATTTCATAGATGCAGTCGTTGTTTTTAGGTTCAGATTTTAACTCTGAAAATACCTTTGTAATAAGACGACGCTTTTTTAATTTGGTGCGTCGTGGTTTCAAAATATCTATACGTGTGCCGTTTTTTAGGTGTTTAAAGTATGTTTCTACGACGGGTTTCTATTACCGTCGTCTTTTAAAAAACAACGACAGTTTTTTGATCTACCGTCGTTGTTTACTGGTCGTCTTTTGCCCTTTTTGTAGTAGTGAACGAAACAAACGTTGGTAGCCACATCTTCCAATCATTCAGAAATACTTGCCCTCCATGAAGCCAGTCGTGAATGCGTTTGGTTAAGGTCGATGATTCATCACATCCGAAGCACATGTGCCTTGCCCTCAGCAACAGAAACTCCAACCATCCTGAATGAGGACAATGCAGCTTGTATTGCTCAAATCACAGGAGGATACATCAAGGGTGACCGGACCAAGCACATATAACCCAAGTTTTTCTACACGCATGAGCTTTAGAAGAGTCAAGTAATCAAAGTCAGACAAATCCGTTCAAGTGATAACTTGGCAGATCTCTTCACCAAGTCTTTACCCAAGTGCACATTCCAGAAGCTAGTGCATGGCATCGGATTGCGACAACTCTGCAAGCAATCAAATTGGAGCATGCAAAATCAGGGGGAGCATTCAAGAGTCCTCTAACACAGGACATAAGCGCGTTGTACTCTTTTTCCTTCGACTAGGGTTTTTCCCACTGGGTTTTTCCTAGCAAGGTTTTAACGAGGCAACATGAGCGCACTTCACATTACCCTAATGTCCCAAATGTTGTTGTACTCTTTTTCCTTCGCTTAGGTTTTTTCCCATTGGGTTTTTCCAAGCAAGGTTTTAATGAGGCAACCAATCTAGGGACATGTGGCCTTCAAGGGGGAGTGTTATAAAGTAAAAAGTGAAGTCCACATAAATAAAGTGAGGGGGTATTAGTCAAAAGATAAAATTATAATGTTGGAAAGAAATCGTTATGTCTCCCTTAAGAGCCATTTACTTTGCCTATAAATAGGCATTATATCTGCTTGTAAACACACACGAATGAGAATAAAAGAGAGTGAGAGCAAGAAAAGAAAAGAGAGAGTGAAGTCTATCTGAAGAGAAACTATATTAGTGTAAACACCACAAAGAGCAAACATAATTCCACTCCCAATATTTAGTGGTACTTCCTATTCTCTGATTATTTTATTTTATAACAATCCCATGTTTTCATTGTACTATTTATTTAACTAGTATTAACATGGTGGAATATAGAGAACTGCATTTAGAGCATAACTAAATAACTATCACAATTACTCCAGTATTTTTAGGAGAGTATGGTTATTTAGGTAAACTTTATATTGAAAATAATCATCATTTAGATTCATTTTCCTCAAAATTAAAAGAAGTTATAAGATTTTATATCCCTCTCTAGAAGAACTTAAAATTAGTTTTCACCGGCATACCTCCGAGTGGTTTACGGATAGTATTTACCCAGATAGAGCACAACATAGTATTATTATTTCTCATAATGAACTGCTTAGTTTGGCAGAATTCGTAAATACAGAGATCTCCACCAAGCAAGACATTCAAAAATACGGAGGAGTAATAATATTTATTCAGATTTATTCAAAGACTACATCCTTCATCAATCCAACTTTATCAAGATTTATTAAGTCTAGGAGACCATATGACACATGAATTCAGGATAAGCAAAACAGGAGCAAAACTCCATGTGAAGAAGAGCTACACAATATAAACAACATATTGGAAGCATAACTCCATGTGAAGCTCTCATGATAGCAGAAACATATCAACTTCATTTCATGTGAAGGGATCATCCCAGTAACATAATAGAAGATGGAGCATCAACACAAAATTTATCAAAGCACGATAATCCAACTCTTGGCACCATGGAAAATTCTACAGTGCGCCTGGCGCACTGATGCGCCACTCATTATAGACCATTGGATGAGTAGCTGGGGCATGTGGGGTAATCCAAAGCGTTGATTGTTGGTTACCGGTTAAATTGGTTGTTGTAGGTAAAACCAAATAAAAAATACAAAAATACTTGCTCTCTCAGTAAGAGACATTTCAAGTTTAGGGTTGGGTTTTTCATTTCTTTCCCTTCTAGTTCGATTCCTTCCACAGCAGCTCCTCTCCTCCTTCTGTGACGACGAGACGATGCCCGCGACCACATCTCCTCTCCTCTCCTCTCAAGTAGGTCATGCTCCTTCTTCTCCTTCTTCATTTCGTTCTCCTTTCTAGGGTTTTTGGTCTGGGTATCTTCCTTGTTGCTGCTGCTTCATCACTGGTTTCTTTGTTTTGTTTTTTTAGGTTTTCATAGTTATGATTTCTGTCTCACTCTCATCTGGATCTCTGTGGATGGCTTTCTCTTAACCTCTCTGTGGCAAGTCAGAACTCTAATTTTCTCCCTCTCTTTCTAACTGTGCGATTTAGATGATTCGCCTCATAGCAGAAAGTATTTCAACTTTGAATTTTGGTCTAGGCTTTCTAACAAAATGATTTATATGTCCTATTTTAATTTAGGGTTTAATGAGTTGGGTATTGAATCGCAAGTCCTTTTTATTTTTTTTGGTAATATTTTGGATTTATATAGGAATTTGGTAATTTTTTGAAATTATAATTCTGTTTTTTTTTTCTTTCGAATTGTTCTCTCTCCCACCTCTCCCCTTTCTCCCTCTCAGATATACGTTGCTAATTTCTTACTTTTTTTTATTATTTGAATTTGAGGGTTGGAAGCTTGAGAGTTGTTCATTGTTGATAATGATATGGGACTTTAAATTGATGGCCTTGAGACTGCATATTGTTCAAACCAAAAGCATTGGGTTCTTGAAGGAAGATGTGCTAGACGATGGAGCATCCATTTTAGCCTTGAAGAGATATTGCAGGTTTCTGTTTTGTAAATTGTGTGTATTCTGTGTTTGATAACTTGGAATTTTATGTACTTTGTTTACTTGAGATCTTAATGTTAAAATAATGATCTAAAACTTGAGCTAGGATTGAGACATTTATTGTCCTCCACGACAATGGAGCAAATTGGTGTCCATTACAACCCATGAGATCCATGACTTCTTATAATGTATTATTTTTGTGCTTGAGATAATTTAGTCTGCATTGTAGAGTAATACCTTTAGTTTCTTATGCAGTTTTAGAGATGTTCAACAACAGAGCATAGAATGTAGGTGTTGTAAGTTCTTCGTCCAATCTTCATCTTTGACATGAGTTACGCTATAGAATTTCATTCATAAAGTGACTGAAACTGATTAGTGATCATTCATACATCATTTTCATGTTCATGTTCAAAAGATAAACAATTGATCATTGTCTCTTAATGCGTCTAATTCTTCGATTTGTGAGCCGTCCACCATCACAACTGTGCTCCTCTTTTTCCCAACTTTTTCTCTGCATTCACAAAAACAAAAAAACAAAAATGCTATCATTGATGTGAATTTATGAATTTGAATTTATCTTCTTTTATGTATGAATTTGAATGTGTGAGATGTTCTCATATTATATATATATATATATATATATATATATATATATATATATATATATATATTTGGCAATGTGTGAAATCATTGAACTCTCTGGCCTTCTAGGGGTTGATTTTAGATTCTCATTAGTTCAAATTTGTAATAGTATCATCCAAGACCATCTTACAGTGTTTTGGAATTAGTTAGCTTAGTCTTCAACAAATCTCTTGGTATTGAAAATGTAATCTTCATTAGCATGAACTGAAACTACTTGGTACTGGCTTTTACATTGGGGAGAATTCATAATATTTTATTCGATAAAAAAATACCTTGTGAAATACAATTCAAGCTAACGAAAAGCTAGATAAGTAGACTTAGATTTACAGTCTAAGTATTCTATTAAAAAGGGAGATGTGCACCTCTATATTCAGTTCATCCAGCAATTATGTTAGAAAAGGGATTTCTTGTAACATCTCTTGTTTTAAGTCTTTCAAGTGCTGAGAAGAAAAGAGTCAGTGTAAACAAATGCCTATGCATGATAGGGTTATATATATATATTAAAAGAAGGAAATGAGAGCAATGGATATTCAGGTTACAATACAAAGCTACATTTGCTAGCTGATATACTCTTACTTAAGTTATAAGGTGGTATTGCTTAAGTTATAAGGTTGTAGTGCTCTCAAACCTGAAAATGTTGAGGCACTAATTTGTACATGAGACTGGATATTTATTTGTTTCTTTTTATCATCATCTAAAGTCCTATTTGGGTAGTTAGCTATAACTATTGTTTTATTTGGCTTGTATGTTTTCATGTTTACAGGATTTCCTAACCCACTGAACATGAAACTTCACTGCAATCAATGGTACCATGCATATGAAGAGTCCTAATAATTTACACGACTTCTATATCTTCTACATGGGAAAGGGACTCACTCTTCTTCTTGTGCTTCTTAATTTGAAATTGGTTTTGATTATGTTTTTCAGTTAGGTATTGTTTTGATTTTGATTTTGGATTTGCAGGTCTTCGAACTAGCGGGCCATCCACCCTTCCCAGCATCTGATAAGGGTAATTTTTTTTTCCCTTCAAATTTATCTCTCTGTCTCTGTCTTTCATTTTGGCGAATGGTTGAGGATTTTATTTATTTATTTTAGTAATGCATGAGGAATATATATATTATGAACTGCATGTTAAAAACTATCATGCTACATTGGAAGTGGTATTATTTGCCTAATTGTGGCATAGTGCTAAGAATAGTTAAGTTTGGAATCACAAAATGAGGACGTAAAGACAAACACTAGGCCATTGTACATGGCATTGGAGACATGGTTGAAGCTGGTCCCAGCTTTTGGCTGCTTTCGTTGCACTTTTTTGTTTGATATTCAAAGCCTATAAGATTGATGATCGTTATACAATCCAAAAAGTAAAAAAAGGAAAAAGAAAAGAACAAATCTCTATCCCAAACTGGCATATTGCTTTCTATTCAAGTTAATTATGTTGTAGGTTTGTTCTTTTTTTGTTTACAATGATGAATTTCTAATTGTTTTCATATTAGCATATTGCTTTATGTTTCCATTCATTTTATTGATAGTTTCGTGATTGTTTTTCAGGTTGGGGTAAAGAATTAGGCCAAGTACAAGACTAATATACTATTTTGGAGTCTATTTATTTGGCTACTTGAATTTGTAATATTTTCATTGTATCTGGAGATTGTATTTTAAAAAAATATATATATACATAATGACTTAAGATTTTATATTTATAATTATTGGTTCTGTAGAGTGAATGTATTGAACAATACATTCAATCACATGAATGAAGTTTATGTTGGCTTTGATGAGGATATAGTACCATTGAGAATAAGCTTTTAAAGTAAATTTGACTGTTATATCATAGTTTATGTGCCAATTGAAACAATCTTCCCATTAGCATTGTGAATGGGCATTGTACCAAAAGTTGTATTATGAGATTAGTGTACGCATATTATCATGTTATTGGCAGTCTTTTCAATTTTAAGAAAGTAAACACAATATGTGATTTGTCAATGCAATTGACAAACAGGTAGTGCCATTTGCATTCCAGTCGTGCAATTGACAAAGAAAGTAGTACTATTTGCATTCTAGTCGAGCAATTGTCATGATCTGTGCACAATTAATTGAAAATGTAAATATAATATGTGATTTGTCAATGCAATTGACAAACAGGTAGGGTAATTTGCATTCTAGTAGTGAAATTGACAACTAAAGTAGTCCCATTTGCATTTGAGGCAATATTAACAGCTCAACGACATCAAAAATAAGCTTTTTACAAAGCAAAAAAAGCTCCCAACCTTAGCCCCCCTCTCTTCTAGTTCCGCAAGAGGGGGAAGTGGTCACCGACCCTTCTCCCCTGCTTTCTTTTTCTTTTTCTCTCCTCTCCTTATTTAATGAAACTCGATTTAGACCAACAAAAAAAAAGGAAAAAAAAAAGGTTGTCCCATTTGCATTTCAGTCTTGCAATTATCATTATCTTTGCATTTGAGTTATTTCACAGACAAGAAACACAATATGATCAATGTCAATATTTTTCTCTTCTTTAATGTTGGGCATATTGTTGATGTTGAAAAGTTTGTGACTCATTCGAAAAACATTAGATAGAATTTATTAATTGTAATGCAAATGGCATGATATTTGTAGCCTTGCATTTTGGTAATGGAAATGTAAGAGGTACTTCAATATGTCATTTTGAATCCAATTACCAATTGGTTAGTCCTATTTTGCAATGATTGTATCCATATTGCCATGTTATTGGTAGCCTTTTACATTTTGAGAACATATGTGATTTGTGAATGCAATTGACAAACAATTACGTCTAATTGCAATATAGTCTTGCAACTGACAAACAAAATAGTCTCTTTGCATTCTTGTCGCGCAATTGCCATTATATGTGCACAATTATGAAATGTAGAATCTCTCAGTAAGGACTAATCCTTCATAATTTAATTGTATGTTTATATTTCTACTAAATACAATTGATGTGTATCCATTTATTTTCATATTAATTATGCCATGGAAGACATGTTGCCTATTTTCAAGAAAAGGAAATAACTCAATTGACAAACAGTGAGTTGGAAATTGAACAAGCATAATACAATTGACAAACAGAGTGTAGGAAATTGAACAAGTATAATGCAATTGACAAACCGTCTGTTTGAAATTGCAAACGTGCATGCATGCCTATTTTCTTAACGTTTGGCTTCGTTTTCCACAGGATTTCACTTCCCACTCGAAATAGTTTTGTAACCCCAAACTTTTTTTTTTTTGGTTGAAAAACATGCGATTTTTGCCCTGTGTTAATAGTTTGTAAACATCTATTTAATTTATAATTAAATAACAAAATAAACCTATAAAGCGAAGGTGGGACAGTAGAGAAGTAAATTAGGTTCTTATCCTTGAAAACAAAAGGGTTTACAATAGGAAGGACTCGTATTACACTGTTGGATCCATATCATTGTAAAATAAGGATTTACAACGTTAAGGATTATGAGAACCCTAATGTTGTAAACGTGGTGCGAAAACCTGTAAATCACTACCTAAATTGTGTAACTTACAAGTTTATGGATCCTTTTTACAGCGTTATGGTACCCTCGTATACCAACCATTGTAAAATCGGCCCTTAATATTGTAAACCGTCATTTTACTACAATAAGGACCCCAATTTACATCCTCATGGTCCGGACTTGCCTATTCTTTGTAATTTGGATACATATCCTTGTAAAATAAGGATTTACAACATTAAGGATTATGAGAACCCTAATGTTGTAAACGTGGTGCAAAAACCTGTAAATCACTACCTAAATTGTGTAACTTACAAGTTTATGGATCCTTTTTACAACGTTATGGTACCTTTGTATCCCAACCATTGTAAAATCGGCCCTTAATCTTGTAAACCCTCATTTTACTACAATAAGGACCCCAATTTACATCCTCATGGTCCGAACTTGCCTATTCTTTGTAATTTGGATTCATATCCTTGTAAAATAAGGATTTATAACGTTAAGGATTATGAGAACCCTAATGTTGTAAACGTGGTGCAAAAACCTGTAAATCACTACCTAAATTGTGTAACTTACAAGTTTATGGATCCTTTTTACAGCGTTATGGTACCCTCGTATCCCAACCATTGTAAAATCGGCCCTTAATATTGTAAACCCTCATTTTACTACAATAAGGACCCCAATTTACATCCTCATGGTCCGGACTTGCCTATTCTTTGTAATTTGGATCCATATCCTTGTAAAATAAGGATTTACAACGTTAAGGATTATGAGAACCCTAATATTGTAAACATGGTGCAAAAACCTGTAAATCACTACCTAAATCGTGTAACTTACAAGTTTATGGATCCTTTTTACAGCATTATGGTACCCTCGTATCCCAACCATTGTAAAATCGGCCCTTAATATTGTAAACCCTCATTTTACTACAATAAGGACCCCAATTTACATCCTCATGGTCCGGACTTGCCTATTCTTTGTAATTTGAATCCATATCCTTGTAAAATAAGAATTTACAACATTAAGGATTATGAGAACCCTAATGTTGTAAACGTGGTGCAAAAACCTGTAAATCACTACCTAAATTGTGTAACTTACAAGTTTATGGATCCTTTTTACAATGTTATGGTACCCTCGTATACCAACCACTGTAAAATTGGCCCTTAATATTGTAAACCCTCATTTTACTACAATAAGGACCCCAATTTACATCCTCATGGTCCGGACTTGCCTATTCTTTGTAATTTGGATCCATATCCTTGTAAAATAAGGATTTACAACATTAAGGATTATGAGAACCCTAACGTTGTAATCGTGGTACAAAAACTTGTAAATAACTACCTAAATCGTGTAACTTACATGTTTTTGGATCCTCTTTACAAGGTTATGGTACCCTCGTATCCTAAAATTGTAAAATCGGCCCTTAGTCTTGTAAACCCTCATTTTACTAGAATAAGGACCCAATTTACATCCTCATGGTCCGGAGTTACCAAGTCCTTGTAATGTGGATCAATATCCTTGTAAATGGGTATTTACAACGTTATGGATTAGGTGAACCCTAATGTTGTAATCCTGGTTCAAAAACTTGTAAATCGCTACCCAAATCTTGTAACTTATAAGTTTTAGGATCCTTTTACAATGTTATGGTACTCAGATATCCAAACTATTGTAAATCACTATCCAATCATATGCCAATTGCCAAACAGGAAGGGCATAATTGCATGACCCTTATGCAATTGCATTTTCAAAAATGCAATTGCCAAATAGAAAGGGCATAATCGCTACCCAAATCTTGTAACTTATAAGTTTTAGGATCCTCTTACAATGTTATGGTACTCTCATATCCAAACTACTGTAAATCACTATCCAATCATATGCCAATTGCCAAACAGGAAGGGCATAATTGCATGACCCTAATGTTGTAATCCTGGTTCAAAAACTTGTAAATCGCTACCCAAATCTTGTAACTTATAAGTTTTAGGATCCTCTTACAATGTTATGGTACTCTCATATCCAAACTACTGTAAATTACTATCCAATCATATGCCAATTGCCAAACAGGAAGGGCATAATTGCATGACCCTTATGCAATTGTATTTTCAAAAAGTGAAAACTTGATAACTTGTATAACCGGTAACCAATTTTTTTAAAAATTTGGGAGCATCATAAAGGACAAATGGTGCATGGGTGCACCTGGTGTACTATAGAAGGTGCCTTGCCACCATACGTCAAGCGAGAAGAAACACCTTTTGGCACCTTTTGAAAAATAGAAAAAGGACTCCTTACACAATAAAAAAAATTAATAAGGGTATTATTGTTCAAATACTAGAATTTTGTCATTCTTTATAAAGACTTCCCATTTTTGGGCTGAATCAAAATGTTTTTTCATTTTATAATGCAACCGGTTATTTAGTGTGAAGTATATTGATGGAGTGGCTGGGTTAAATATGCAAAGACAAAACATATATATCGAAGAAACAAAAAAAAAAAGATAAAAAAAGAGGTAGGTGAGCTTTGACTTGGTAGGTGAAGTAGAAGAATCAAATCCATATACATAAAAACAGAGAAATTAGAAGAAGAAGACGAAAAAGAGAGAAGAAATGGGAGGAGGAATATACGGGGCAGTGATGGAGGAGATAACGTTGTACACGGGACTTTCACCGGCGGCCTTCTTCACAATCGCAGGGATGATGGTTGTGGTTTACAGAATTGTCAGCGCAATGTTTGTGGGGCCCGAAGACTACAACAAGCCTCCCATGGCGGCAAGCATCGGCACCGATTCCAATTTGGTTAACAAGTACTTGAATCTCAACCAAACCACCACCAAAACTCCGACGCAAATGGGAGACATGACGGAGCAACAATTGAGAGGCTTTGATGGTTCTGATCCCAATAAGCCTCTGCTCATGGCCATCAGAGCTCAGATCTATGACGTCTCTATCTCCAGGTAGTTTGCCGGATTTTCCACTTTTGTCTATTTCATTTCAATTGTGGCAATTAGACCCACGTAGTTTGATATTCTTGCAATTTAAGAACACGTACTAATTTCTGTCCAATTTAGTGATAAAGTAAATACGTGTCGCTGAATGAGTATTTTGAACGGATTTGTAATGTTGTCCTGGCCAACTGGCATTATTTTTCAAGTTTGGTTTTGTGGTTTATTTTTGAATTTATTGGACTGAGTGAGTTTGGTGGCCCTTACAACCTGCAGGAATTTTTATGGTCCTGGGGGACCGTACGCAATGTTTGCTGGAAGAGATGCTAGCAGAGCTTTAGCTCTTCTGTCCTTTAAGCCCCAAGACATAAATGGCAACATTGAAGGTCTTGGGCCCGATGAACTTGAGATTTTACAGGACTGGGAAGATAAATTCATTGAAAAATATCCCAATGTCGGGAAGCTTGTAGCAGAGCCAACAAAGACCGAGCAAACTGAAGCTCAACAGCAAGGAATTGGGCAAGAACAATAGAGAGGGAAGGAGAGAGGAGAGGAGAGGAGAGGAGAGGCTAATCTGTTGGTATCTAAATCTATCAACTGTTATTTCTTCTGAATCTGAGCTTTGCAGTTGTTTGTTGCTATTATTGTTCGTGTAAATATGGTAGTTAGTTAGGGCATCTTTAACCGATATGTTAAATTGCGACGTCGATATAAAATAAAAACCACACTCCCTTCACAGCGGTCAGCCCTTCCATCCCATCTTTTTTACTTATTTTAACTTAATGTAATTTTTTGTCACGTCTGGGATCCAGAGCCACCAAAACTCTACAATCAAATGAAGTCTACTCATTTCTAGAATCAAAGCAACATGCAGAGTTCATCTGTAAAGGATCTGAGAAAAACAACCTGGGAACCCCAATTGCCATCATAAAGCTAAAAAATTACCGGTTAGGTCACTCAACGTTTGGCTCATTCCATTAATCACAACATTGCCAACAAGAATTTGACTTGAAATATTCCTGATACAAAAGCTCAGCGGGGAATATATAGCCCAGCTCACAACACTTCAGCTACCTGCTATGCAGACATTAATTTTCCCCCATTTGACTCCAAAAAAATAAAAACAAAATACTAGAGGCTATTAATTCAGACTTACTAGATAACTCCAACCTCAGCTTACTGCCTCCTTAGTGAGTTCATCAGAAGGCACTTGCCCAATAGTTGATTCTGCCAACACAACAGCCTTTCCAACAATCCGACCGTCGCCGCATTTCCAATCTCCACAACATCCGGCAAGCTTATTACAGACCCAACCTCTCATGTTGAACTGAAGCCACTAAAAATTCCATCAGATTTCGTCTTCCTCACTTTTCCAGAACCAGAGCATCACTAGAAATAGAACAGTTTCCATACTCTGGAGCATCAACAAATCAGCTCCTTCAGAATTATCTTCTTCTGATTACCTGGTCAACAGACTAAATTCAATACCAGTATTGTTGAAACTTCCTTTGCTGAAGGAAACATATTTTCAAGGCACCGCATATTCTTCTCTCTGTAACATTTGATCAATAAGCTCAAATTTTCATCCACCTCAAACATCTTATATCCCCTCTTTTGCTCTATCACTGGTACACCAATCCCCACACAAATGTAATAACATTATAAACAGGTTATGCCATCACAATAAAATAAAACATGAGCAGCAGTAAGAAATGGAATCATCAGAATCGATTTAACCTCCCAATAATTAAAAACAAATAAAAAAATTGAAGGCTTCACTTCACAGCTAAATTTAATTTCTAAGCAAGAGCCCACCAAATCCTTCTCCTTCTAGCAGATAATCAACGGGCAAATACCGAAATCCTATCCTCCGCACTAACCCTTTTTTCTTGCCCAGTACCCTTAAATATACATGTGACTACATAAGCATATGAAAACGAGACTACAACCCAACCTTTATCCACAAATTCAAGAGAGTAAAGCAAAAGGGTTAATCAGAAAGAAACTAGGAAAAAATAAACCAACTCTGATAATCACAAGAAAACCACCAATGTGGGTCAGTTGGAAGAGTCAGGCTCATGGTTTGCCCCCATGTGGTCTGAGGTTCAAAAGCAACCAAATGATTGTAGGGCTTGGCCGGGGGCCCAGTTTCAAAGCTGAGTCCGCAATGTGGATTGGTGGATTCCTGGTTATATTAAAAATTAAAAATTAAAAAAAACCTAGGTTTTCCTGGATCTAAGAGAATCCATCTCAGATTATCTTGAGAAATAGGCCTCCTCTACCTGTTTCCTTCTTCTTTAGGAACAAACCAAAATCCAAATAATCAGAAACCATCAAAACAGGCAAAAAAAGAAAAAAGAAAAAAGCAAATCAGAATGTGACATAGAGAGGCTTTAAGGAAAAGAAGAGAGATTAAGAAAGATGCAGATCCTTATCTGTTAAAAAATGAAAAGTAAGAGAACAATGCTTTCCTTTTGTGCCAAAATAGAAAGAAGGGTTGAGAATAACATTTAATAAAAATAAATTTACATTGAAGACCTTCTCAATAAAAACTCAATATTCAAAACTCCAACTAAAAGTATTTATACAACTAGATTTATTTTTCTTTTGTTTTATGTATAATACTTTAAAAAAAATGTTATTTTACCAAAATAACTGTGCTTATCACTTACATGCAAGGGACATGTTAATGTGCTTCTGTGGATGTGTGCGTTTATTGATGCATCAAGAAATTTTTATGACACATAACTTGAATAACATGACAACTGAAAAATTCCAATCATTGTAATATATGTCCACATGAACAAGTGCATTATTCTTCAGAGAGAGAAAAAAATCAACACCGAGAAAGAAATACTGAATCAAGTATAGACAGATTATACAAATACGTTAAAAGCAACATACTCCATCTTCAAAAACCAGTAAGAGCTCTTTGCTTTTACCTGGACAAAAAAGGACTCTGTTTCATACATAAATATAGCAATTTTAATAAACTTATAATAACATGTAATGGAGTGATTACTGTGGTTGTGTGGATGTGTGTGTATACATCAGGAAAATATCTATGATACATAACCTGAATACATGATACTTAAAATGTTCCATTTATTGTAACTATTTTTTTTATGTACATGAACAAATACATTATTGTTTCACAAGAAAAAACTTATAAAGCGACAAACTCTGTCCTCATAAACTAATGAGAACTTTTTGCTTTTATCTGCACACAAATGTGGTGATTTGACCAAGATGACTTCTAAGTACAATAAGAAGAAGGCAAACTAGATTTAATGGCCACCTCCTACGGCTTCTCTTTACGTACTTTGGATCTTTCAAGGGATCTCATTGTTTCTTCAAATGATTTCTGAATGCAAATGAAAGCTTGTCAGTGAAACAATCTTGGAGAACATTCATTCTGCATTATATCCCTGGTATGATTTCAAAATGACCAAGTAGGGCATTCCCCAATAAAGTAAATGTATTTAAAGTTCAGTAACGAAAAAAAAAAAACAACCTCCAGTAGGCATCTCAGGTCTCAATTACTGTTAGACAAGGTTTAAGAGAAACCAACTGAAAGTAGTTCAAAATCAATGGCACTAACAAAGCAACCACATGTATGCTTGCTGGAGCTAATATAAGAAAATTTTGATTGTGCATGCCTCTACATTTACTTTTTGAATTTGCATTTCATATTAATAATCAAAAGTGCGCAAAAACCACGCCATATGACAGTTATCAAACTCGCTAGGTTTCTAGGAAGGATTTATTTAGCTTGCACCTTGAAGGGTGCCTTCTTTTGTTCATTTAGGTAAGCCAAATGAATCAGAGAACAATGGTTGAAATTAGGATCAATATTGGTCTTTGGTTCGGTTTCTATAAATCATATTACACACCACATGTCCCCACCAGGAAGATTGTATGACCACAAAGTAGTGAAAGCAAGGATTTAAAAAACAAAACCCTGGAGAGAGGAATTCCAGGGTGAGAGGGAAAAAAAAAAAGAAAAGAGAAACGTACCTCAGCATTATGCATCTTCCATAGAGCATCCCAGCCCCTATTAACAACGACCATGCCGCCTAAGAAAGCCCTGCATAAAATTCATCTACCAATGAAAATTTTCCAAAGAGAAAATGTACCAAAAATCTTATATATAAGAAGATTTGGGTATCGTTAAAAGTACTGAAATGTTTGCATCATTAGCTAATAGGTATGTTTTTCTTATAGCATTCATCATTACAATTAGCACAAAATTGAAACTAACTAGACTAGAAAATACCAGGGCAAAGAGCACTTTGTCAACATCTAAAACCCATGATCACAAATTGATACAAATTACAATCTAAATTCCGTAACAACTGAACAAATCAGATATCTTTGCAACATGTTTACCAGTCAAAGAAATCAAAATGAACAAAAACCAACCATGTATATTCATACATTTCTCAATTGCAACCATCAATTCACTCATAAAAATTAACCATGGAAAATACACAACAATACCCTGCAACGGAGAGATTCAGAAGAAACGCTCGCGTCGTGACGTAGCGAAGCACATTCTCAAACGCAGAGGAAGCTCCAGAGCCTCCAGAGGAGGCTCGTCTGTACTTGCCTCCATAATTGGTAGCACTATAACCATAACCATGGCCGTAATTACTAGTATTTGCATTGTAATTGTGGGAGCGAGAGCTCCGGAAATTATAGTCGGCGCGCTTGCGATCGTCGATGAGGACCTGGTAGGCCTCTGAGACCTGCTTGAATCTGAGGGTGGTGCTCTCCCTCACGGCCTTGGGGGAGTGGGAGTGCTTGTCTGGGTGCAGCTTCACCGCCAGTTTCCTGAACGCTTCCTTGATTTCTTCTTTGCTCGCGCTCCTTGGCAACCCCAGAACCTTGTAGTGGTCCATTGGTTTTGGAATTTGATGATTTTCAATCGATGTTTGTTTGTGATTGTTCAATTTTCTGTTGGCATGGCCATGGAATTGGAGTGAAGGAGTGAGTTCAGAGGGGTTTATCAATTCAATTCGTCATGGTAAATTCAACCTCGTGGCAGCGCCGTAGCCGCTTCCTTTTTGCCATGCTTTTGCAGTTTGCCTGCAATTCATTTTCAGGAAAAATGGATCAAGCAAATTTCGCTCTTGTCTCCTAAGTTTGCCCAAAATTTCAATTTAGCCCCTATAGTTTTTTCTTTGGCGACTTTAGTTTGATACAGGGCGTGTACATAATGTTATTTAGTTTGGGGGAAATTTTTTTTTTTATTAGATAGAAGGCAAAAGCCGGTTACAACAAAGTGAGCTCCACAAAGGAATTCAACAAGCTGCAGCACAAGAAGGCATAAAATCTACTACATCATAAAACTTGAGGACATAAAGCCCAAAAAAGCAAAGCGCACACAAAAGGCAATGAATACGGAATAGGGAAATGCCACACCACCCATAACCAAACAACAGCATAATCAACACAAGCCCACACCCACCGGAGAGGAACCAATAACCAATGCTCAAGACAAAAAATGGTGCTGAACAAGCTACCAAAGTTACAAAGAGCGCTACCATAATCCAAGCAATAAGTGACATAAGCACTTTAAAAGCAACCCTAACTGCATAAGAGTCACCAAGGAAAGGAGACCCTCGTGTGGTCGAGGCACTGAAGATGGTGATGAAGGGAAGGTGTCGAGAAATAGCCGCTAATGGTAGGAGGAGAAAATACATATCAAGCACTAGAGGCTCTTACAAGTAAAAACTAGAAGAGAATATTGATGAACACCACAAATGGGTTGAAAACAAAAGCAGCACAAAAGGCTGAAGAGAACTGCATAGCACGCTTGGTCACCCTGTTTGCTACCAAATCACAGATAGAGGCAAATCACATATCTGAAGTAGCTTTCTAGCATGAATCAAATCTCAAATCTGCAAAAGAAACAAACAAAGCAAAAAAAAAAAAAAAGGGCCGGCAACACAACAACGGAAACAATAAAGCAACTGCGGCGGCCACACCCAAGCCACTAAAACACAAAAGTAATCCCTGGACAAAGTAGATCCAAAATAGGAGCAAAACAACGAAACCACCCACACCCAACCACACACTCCCTGCAAAATAAAAGAAAATCCCAAAGTCACAGTAAAAGAAAAGGGCGAGGAAGAAAACTCAAGGAGGAAGGGAAAGAGAGGATGGGAAACAAAGGAAGGGAAAGAGAGGATGGGAAACAAAGGAAGGGGCGAGAGGAGAGGGGAGGGGAGACGGGGGTGGCAGCTAAGTCTCCAAAAACCTTGGGTTTTCTTTCCTAGGGAGAGAGGGCGGCTAGGTCAAAAAAAAGGGTGAGCTAGTTTGAGGGATACCTTTGACGACATAGTAACATATAATTTGATTTGAATTTAAAGAATAAGGATTCACATGTCTCAGTGTCAGATCTTTACCTGCACTTCAATGTCGTATCTGATCTCTATCACCATCTCTTTTTGCGGTTTCTTCATGTTTGGAATAAGTCGCAAAGACTCTCTAGATTTTTTGTGTAGTTTTCACCTCTCATTTTCTGAGAGTTTTTCATCTCTCTTTTGTAAGAGCTTTCCACCTCTTTTTTATGAGAGTTTTATTTATATTGTTATGGCTTGGTTTTTTCAAGCTTTATCTCCTTTTCGTTAGTGATGTTTTCAGTGCGCTATGGGAACCAGTTAACGCTCGACAGCCATCAAAAAGGCCTAAAAGTTGACCATGACTAGTGCTGTAAGTTGCGATTGAATCGTAGTATCGAACGATCCAGTTGCCCAGTTTTTTGCGCCATTTTCCTAGTTTTTAAGCCTAAACAGCTTTTAAGCACAGTTTTTAGAAGCCTTCATCAAAGATAAACTCGACAATTTTTAGGACATTTTTTGAAGCCTTTTTTTTATGTAAGTTTTAGGCCACTTAACTTAAAGCCAAGTTTTGATTCAAAACTTTTGAACATAATTTAAGGCACTTTTTCATTCATAACATAATTTATCATCATGCATTGCATCATCATATCATCAAATTATTCTACATAGCAAGTAAAACTTAATTAAAAGTTACAACCCAAATAGAAAATGAAGTGCAATGAAAACTTAATTAAAATTACAACCTAAATATGAAATGAAGTGGAATGAAAACTTATTTAAGTTACAAACCATGGTCTCTCTCACAAATCAAAATGATATATTTCTTCAAAGAGGAGGTAATGATGATGTGGAAGCAAATCAAGGAGGTAGTGATGTTGTTGTAGAAGCTTGAGTACCAGCCAAATCTAATAACAAGTGAAAAAAATATTAATGTGAAAAAAAGAAGCCACAAATAGAAATTTTTGTTTTAAAAATAATTAGATATGTCTTACTTTTTTAAGTGCTTCAAGTTCTTTATAGAACGCAAACTCTTCATCTATTGGTTCCTTGTAGAAGCAAAATTCATCCGCCTTGAGTCAATCATTGGTACACACTAATGCCTCTACCATTTTAGGTGTCAATGAAGCTCTAAAAGGATCTACAAGACTCTTGCCTAAGCTAAAAACATTCTCACTAAAAACAGTAGAGCTTGGGATAGCAAAGATATCCTTGGAAATCTTTGAAAGGATTGGATATCTACCCTCATTGCCTTTATACCAATTCAAGAGTTTAAATCCTTTGCTAAAAGGGCTTTCAAAAGGATCGATGAAGTATTTTTATCAACTTCATTGGATATTTCCACAAGTGTTTCCTCCTTCCTTTGTTGCACAAGTTGATGGAACATTTTAGTTTGAAGAACATAATAGCCTTAAACCTCATTTGCAAAATTTTCATCTTGGCCTTCATTCATTGGTTGGCTCACTAAGGCATCCACCCCTCTATACTCATGATACAAGTTGAACAAGCATGTTCTGACTTCTCTCACAACCTCATCTTTCTTATTAGAATCGACCTTGAGATTTTGGAAGCTTATCTTAAGCATTTGAAGTTTAAATCTTGGGTTTGGCACTAATGCTATAAAAGTCATTTTGTTCACTTTTAAAACTTCCCCAATACTTTTAAAACTTCTTCTTCATTCATCAAGCCACCTTTGCAAGACCGGATCTCTTGGATCATTCATTTTGAGTTCAATCTCAACTTGTAAACTAACCAATTCATGGAAAATTAAATTGGATGTAATCGGTTTGGTTGCACTTAGTAAGTTTGAAAAGCTTGATTTTCAGCCACCATCCTATTGAAAACTATCTTGTACTTGAAAGCACAATCAAGTTTTTTATAAGTTGAATTCCACCTTATCACCACATCCATTGGCACATTTTCCATCCTATCGATCCCATGTAGTTGATGTTTTGGATCGATGTCCAAGTATCAGTTCTCAAGCAAAAAGGTCATTGCTTCCAAGCTCACTGCTTGATGAAAGTAAACAATGAGTTGGATGGGGACAAATAGTTTATACCAAGAGACGATTTGTATCCTGTCATGCACAAGATGATTTGTAACAAAATTGCATGGGGAAGCAATTTCAGGTTTTTCGGTCGTGCTAATTTTCAACCATTTATATTGTAGTGGATGGAGTCTATCTTAAACAACTTTGGTGACATCCTATGCCAAACTAATATTTATGGTGCAGTTGATGTTTCCCGTTACTCTTACGATATTTGCCCTAATGTTTGGCGAGCATTCTGTGAGTTATGGGGGCCTTTATCTAACATGTTCCATCCCTGGAATGGTGAAATGAGCTTTTCTTTATAAGACCTGAAAGTAATTGGCAAATTACCAATTTTGGGTCTCCCATATGATGAGTTTATCCCTTTGAACGAAGAGCTATGTCACGAAGACTTATATCCCTCAACTGTTGGGGAACTTTTGAGGATCCACGCTCAACTATGCATTTTCCATAAGAAGGAATAAATTACTATTTGTGCCTAATAAATCACGGCCATGAGCTGGCCGAAGAAGCCTCCTTTCTCGGCCCTGACACTTGCTCGTAAAACTGAAACGCAGCGTTTCAACGAGGTGCTTTGCCTTCCTGAACACAAAAGAAAATTGCCAAGGCATGATCATCTCGGCCTCGAGTGCAGGCCGAGGCCGAGGCCAAGCAAAATCGCGGCCAGAAATATTAAAGTTAGATCATCACGTGATAGCAAGGACCCATGCTTCATTTAATGAAGTAGCGCCTGTTTAATGCAGCAAACCCACTGGCCACAAATAAGCATTTAATGCATGAGGGAAGGTGGGAAGTGACTGAAGTCAGGTTGTGGCGACAGAAGACAGAGTGATTAGACGTAGACATTCTCACAAGAATTCTTGCAGCTTGAGAGATTAGGTCACCAGCTATCAGAGCAATAAATGCGTCTCCACGGCCAGCTGCGCAGAAACCACGATTAGGGCGGCGGCCGAGATTCACCAGGATTTATGGGGTCACACCACCATGCTTCACGATCCCAAATGTCGATTGGACACCCACTTGCGCTAATCAGACTCCACTATGCGTAAATTTAGCCTCGATTACTCATCCAGGAACTCTTCCTATAAATACAAGGCTCGAGCTACATTCAACGGGTTCAAACACCAAACCAAAGCCTCCCACGGAGCAACTTATTTTTTCCTGTAATGCACTTTCAATATCTTTACTTGCTTTCCTAGGAGTAGTGTTAAACTGTAAGGAAAATTCATTCATCAATATATCATACGACCCTTGATTTTCAAGGTGCCGGAGCACCATCTCTGTTGTTCGTTCCCTCACCCCATATATCATACGACCGTCGTTCCCTGAACGACGCGCCGGAGCACCGCCCAAAACCCACCACCAACACCATCACTCAACGGCCTTGTAGTTCAGGCCGTGAACCTAACAGCCGAGACTAGTTCCTCTCTCGGCTACAATCGTTTGATTAGAAGATGAATTCAAATAGGCGCATCACTGATCCATCCTACACTCATCAACATCTCGACGCACGGTAGACCGTGCTGGCACGCCCACGCACAACCGCACCGCACCCGAAAGCAGGAAATCGCGTGTCAACGCACATCCCCTCGGCCCGGAACTCCAGGCCGTGAGATTTGCGCGGCAGACAATTACTACCGTCATTGAATTCAACATTTTTTGCAAGGAGAACTTGTATATGGTGTTGCTGAGAATGGCAAGCAAATAATTCCTGAATAAAAAGACAAGGCCCAAAAGCTTCCTTTGGACATTTCACGTGAAGGACAATTGACTGCTTTCTTAGCCTTTTGGCTTAGTCGTTTTGTCTTGCAAGTTAGTGTGGCTATAAGGCTAGAATGTTTCTATATGTCTAGTTTCACTTGGACCAACGGTATTAGGCCTTATTTACCATCCTCTCGGTATAGTTGCTACTCATCATAAAGGACCTCGGCTAGTGAATGAGCATCTTCCCATTCATTACGTGGTCGGATGGCTAGTTGAGCATTTTCCTAATTTGACTCCTCGTCGATGTGATAGCAACTTTCCATAAAATTATCCTCTTCTAGCGAGGTGGTTAGATCGAAGCCAAATATGTTAGTTCCAATCAAGCTAGAATCATCTTCAGGTGCGAGTTCATGGTTTATCGGCCCAGTGTCTTCCTCGCACATGAAGATTGTATCCTTTTAGACACAGAGACTTTAGCACACAATGTCTTTGAGTACTTGATTTGCATGTGCTTTGCATTGCTTCTTGAGAGGGCGGGTGGCAATCTTTGGTTGGAGCCTTACTACCTAAACACATTCGCTCACCAATTTGGTTTTGACCAAGGTGTTCCAACGAACAAGCTTGTCTTGTGTGTGTGTGAGAGATGGCGATGTGGGATTGAAAAAATAGAAAGAGCACAAGCCGTTCTTCTTCGGAAATACACCATGGTGCACTTCTATATTCCACGCTCTACCTGCATAGGAGAATGCTCTTTGTGGTATTGTAGATGGTGGATGACTTTGCACCTTACATGGGATTTTCTGTGTCAAATAATTTCTCAGTTGTAGACAAGCACGTCCAATGGAAGGACCATGTCTTTGTGACTGATAATTTAAAAAATATCTTGACATGAATGAGAAAAAGGGGCTCCAATTCATCTTCACCTCCTCATGGTGCTTCTTTGAGGAAGGACACAAGAACAGAATTCGTGATGCTAGAGGGCACCATTTCTTTGGGGTTAATCCAGCGATGCACCACTTCCCCAAGGTTAATCGAGGCTCACACACCTCAAACAAGTACGTCATGACAAACACAACAAGGTTGAGGTTGAAAGTTCTAGCCGTGTACCCGAAGAAGAGAGTTCATTTCGGATGCAATGGGAAATGAGACTTGATGATGTTGTTTTCCCTTGCAAAATGGAGCCTATAAATGCAGATAACTCAACTTTTGAGTTCATTTCTTCAAGTGAGGAGGAAAACATTATTCATAAGAACACTAACTTAGCAGTTATGCAACTTCTTTGAAATTTAGCATATGTCGAGAATTTTGTTTGTAAGATTCTTGGGACTGAAGTGAGCAAAAGCAGGCAGGAGTTCATCAGTGGAGAAATTAAAGGTATCTTCAGCTGACTTTCCTCCTCAGAGACACCTGCTTAACTTCTTATGCACCATTTCGAGGTTCTCAAGGCCCTTCAACTTTTGTGGTCCATGGTTGATATTTTTGGGTGTGGTGAAGCTACATTTAAACAATTTGTCAGGTTTGTGGACTGGATTTTTGAGCTTTCCAGGCAACATTCCAAGAGCAACGCCTACATTGAAGCATTAGGAGATGTGAATGTTAATCTAATTGATGATTTGATCCGTCAGCACGAGGAATGTTTAACCACTAAGTAAATTGTTGACACGCATCTAACAGAGATTGTTAAAGAGCTTGATGACTTGGATGTCAAGGAAGCTACTATCAGGGAAGTAGAAGAGAGAGTTTGCCAGATGCGGGAAGAGCACGAAGTTAAGAAAACTTCCCTTAAAGCGCAAAAGATGAACTTGGAGGTTTCTTTGGAGCATCAGAATGAACGGGCAGCCCGGCTTTAACAAACGAGAATTGATGCTAAAGACGATCTGATTTCCCAAATTGGGAGTAGTCGACTGTCAATGAAGGCTCAAGAGCAAAAGATTCACCAACTAATCAATGCCCCAATTTCTTTATGTAGTGAGCCCTAATAGATGAGCTTGATTCAACATTCCTTGCTCTTGTAATGTGGTTTTTCCACCAAGAATAATTTTCTAAAATAAACATTTGGTACGATTTTGCTTTCCTATTTCACATATTATGCTCATGTGATGTTGGAGTTCATACAACAATTTAACCAACTGCTAATACCATCGATGGACAAAATGAATTTGTGATCATTTGTGGTTGCACCTAGATTTTGGGCTAACTTGCCTATATACCTTGTAAAGGGATCGAGTCGAACATAGTTCACCCTCTTTGAATTGAGGTAATGAAGGGGGATTTTTGAACTTGTGATTGAATCTTAACTTTAAGGAACTAGACTGCCTACGTACCTCTTTTGAGGGATCAAGTTGACTATAGTTCTTTAAAGGGATCGAGCCGAACATAGTTCACCCTCTTTGAATTGAGGTAATGAAGGGGGATTTTCGAACTTGTGACTGAATCTTAATTTTAAGGAACTAGACTGCCTATGTACCTCTTTTGAGGGATCAAGTTGACTATAGTTCTTTTTCTTGGCCTGCCCTTTTGGGTTTTCAGGCCACAAAGCTCTTTTTTTTTTCTTTTTTTTATAAAAAAATTATAATTTTTTTGCTCTAATTTTTGCTTGGATTGCCCTTCCAGGTTTTTTAGCCCAATGAGCATTTTGATTTTCCCTAACTTTGCTTGAACTGCCCTTTTGGGTTTTCAGTCCAACGGGTGTTTTTTTTTGGCACCCTAACTTTTGCTTTAACAGCCTTTGCGGGTTTTTAGTTCAACGAGCATTTTTGAACCATCAGGCATAAAACCTCTTGACGAATTTCTCATGCACAAAAGGATAGATGCATTTGCTTTCTAAGTTTGACAACTCAAAGGCACCCTTGGAGAAAACTTTAGTAATGACGTAGGGCCCCTCCCACTTGGGTTCAAACTTGCCATGCATCTTTCTTGGTAATGACAAAGGGTCTTTGGATAGTTAAAACTAAATCTCCAATTGAGAAGGATCTGAATGCCCCTGCAACCTGAGTTTGATAGATTTCGAGCCTTTGTTGAGCTGGCAGTGTTTTCTCTTGTAAAGCTTCCAGTTCTGCCAGTTTTACATTTGCATTTTTGTTGGGGTTTGTCAACTATAAAGCTACCCCTAAAGATTACAATTGGACTTCTAACGCTATAATTTCTTCGGAGCCATACACCAAATTGTATGGTGTACATCTTGTTGAGTTGCGTACAGTTGTCCTATATGCCCATAATGCTTCAGGGAGGCGTTCATGCTAGTCTCTTTTATTTCTTGTGACCATCTTCTTTAGGATATTGCACAGATTCTTATTGAAAGCTTCAACTTGACTGTTTGACGAAGGATTGTAACTCGTGGAAAACGAGTGTTGAAACCTATACTTCTCACACAACTTGGTCATTAACTTGCAGTTGAAATACAATGCATTTCAGATATTATCTTTGATGGAACCCCATAACGACAGATGATGTGGTTCCTTATGAAGTTTGTAACATCGTCTGCTTGTATGTTCTCTATAGGAATTGGTGTTGACGTGATGACTTAGGCTTTATGATACCAATAACATCCAATACCCAAGCTTCAAATGGCCAAGACAAAGTTGTCAAATGCAATTGTTGGGGTGGCTAGTGTATGAAATCTCTAGGCAACTACAATCTTTACATGTGGTTACAAATTTCATTGAGAGTCGTACCATTGTTGGCCAGTAATAACCAAATCTATTGAGAGTTTTGGACTGGCTTGATAAGCATCGCAAGTGTCAACATGAGTATCATGAAGGGCTTTAGTTGCGTCATGTTTTGACAGACACCTTAACAACATATCATCAAAGGACCATTTGTACAAGGTATCGTTTAAACGCACGAACTGGATGGCTCTGTGTCTCTCTTCAACTCGTTTCCTTGCATCACTTGGAAACTTGCCATGTCGGAGATACTCAATTATGGGATGGCGCCAGTCAAGGTCATCTAGTTCTTTCTCACATTCAGAAACTGTAATGACATTTGACGCAACAACTTCTTCGATTATCTCTATAGCTGGGGGTAGTAAATGACGTTCCTCAATAGTGATTTGAATATCCCTTTCATCAAGTAGCATTAACGACACACCCAAATTAGCTAGTGCATCAACTTTATCATTTTCTAACCTCAGGATGTGACTGGCATGAATGTCAAGGAATTGTGACATGAGGTATTTTTCCGTTTCATGGTATGGAAAGAGAGTCGCATTTCTGACAGTGTATTGGCCATTTAACTATCTGACAATTAACTGTGAATCATCGTATGCTTGCAAACAATCAATATGCATCTCGAGAGAAATTTCAAGGCCAATGTTGAGTGCCTCATATTCTACCATGATATTTGAGCAAAAAGCTAGTAGAGAAAATGAGTACGGGATTAAGCCCCCAAACACAATTCCATATCGAATCCTTGGTTTATTTAGCTAAATTCACTCAAACACTCATCAATACAATTCAAGTCAAAAAATTTCTTGCAATGAGTCAATTATTCATTGCAATTCTTTGAACGACGAGTGGCTTGATTGCTGCAAAGGATACGTAGGCACCCTGAGGTTTGAAGCTGCAAAACCAAATACACATGTTTTGTTTCTTTATGATGGAATCAAAGGGTATTCCCTTGATTAATGCAAGAGATTGTAATTAAGAGGCATTGTGTCTCGAATGGGTCGAACCTAGAATAATAAAATCCTATTATTTAAATAGTGGTGGTGAAATTATGTTGGGAGGTTCACATTTTTCTTCAACATACAAGGCAACACCTTTTGATTCCATCATAAAGAAACAGAATGTGTGTGTTTGGTTTTGCACCTGATCCCAAGTCAAACCTCAAGGTGCCTTTGTGTCCCTTGTCAGAATCAAGCAACTCGTAGTTCAAAAAATCGCAATGAATAAATGACTCATTGCAAGGAAAATTTGATTTGAATCATATTGAGGAGTGTTTGAGTGAATTTAGATGAATAAACCAGGGATTCAATATGGAATTGTGTTAGGGGGGAATTTGATTGAGAAACCAAGGATTCTGTATGGATTCTATTTGAAAGCGGTTGCATCTAGATTGACCCTAGATTGCCTAAGTACTCTTTCGAAGGGATCAAACCAACATAGTTCAGAAATTTGGGGCTATGGAATGAATTTGATTTGTGGGAATTTGGTTGATGTAACCAATGATTCAAATTTTATCGTGGTTGCGTCTAGTAGGATGTACCCTTGACGGGATCAAACCAACTATTTGAGCAAAATTCTCACGGGACAATATTTGCAAGAGATTCTTCGCCCTTCGAACTTCCTTTTCTCTCTTCTTCCTCAATCCCTTCAAAAAAGATTGGAGTAAATATACCACACCCAAGGGGTGTTGGCCAAAGGCCTTTCGATGCCTGAGTCAGTTAATTGGATCTTGAGAAAGATATGATAAAGTAACTGGCGTGAGAAATAACTAACACACAAATTAAACCCTATAAATTATGCAATCGTAGTACAAGTAAGTAGGGATCGTTCTATTCTGGGGATTAGGAGGGAAGCTAATCAACAAAAATTAAACTTATTAAACTGAAAACTAAGTTAAGGAAAACAATGATTGGGGGAAATTTGGACGATGTAGACTAAAGTAATAATGACAGCAGCAAACAACTAAGTTGTGAATGAAGTATGGATTAAGGGATAGCTAGAGGATCCTTCTCCACACATGGAACATATGCATACAAATCGATCTCTAGTTACTCTTTCTATAAAGTATGAATGACAATGCCCCAAATTAATTGTGAATGCACTAATTAACTCTCAGATTTTCCTAAGTTCATTGAATTGGACTCAGCGACACAATCAAATTATTCTCATCAAGTTCCCTATATGAACAGCATGATAAAGATACGTATCAAAGATCATTAAATTTTGTGAAAATCATAAGCATTAACAAAGCATTCGTAACTATGAAAAGCATGATACTCCTGCTAAGAACTTACTTAACTCAATCATGACTAGTGACTTTTACCACTTGTGAATATAAGTTCATAACGATTAGGTGAAATTCCCTTATATTCTAGCATCAAATCCCTACATACAAACTAAGTATGCATCCTTAATACGCATACAAGAATAAGTTCTCAATAAAACAGAAAAGTAAATCGCATTCATACTTTATGAAACCATAACTGGAAGTGATCAATTCATATAAACCATATGTCCATGGCTTCGATTTCACCCCTAACTAAGAAGAAATTTAGTTACACATGTTCATAATAACTGAAAAGCAATCTAGAATAAACATTTAACTAAAATAGGGAAGAAGAACTCTGAAAACCCCAATGGATGCAGCAGGTTGTGTCTCCAAGTTCTTCTCTCTTTTTCCTCTCTTGCTACGGCCCCCAAAAACACACCTTTCCTGCGGCAACCCCTCCTTTATATATGTTGTAGATCTAGGGTAAAAGGGCCTAGCAGAAACACTAGATATTAGGGTTTGTTTGGTAGATTTCTTCTAGAACAAGGATAGGGCCCAGGCGCCACCTTTTTAGGAGAAAGGTGCGGCCCCAATGCTTTCTTCTAAGAAGCTGATTCTTGAATTAATTTCCCCATCTTTTTAGCACATTCCTAGCCTCTTTGAACTTCAAACACGTCCATCCATCTTGCCCCATGCATATGCTATCCATTCCAAGTCCAAAACTGCTCTAAAATGCCCCAAAATGCCCTTTCTTACCAATCTTGCCATCTGGACCTACAATAGTACGAAAATAAGCTAAATCACTCTAACAAATGGGAATTAACTAAGTAAATGCAAAGAAATAAGATAGCAAAGTCGCATAAATATGCTCCTATCAGTAACAAAAAGATGGTGGTCTTCTCTGATAGGGAGAGCCAAGTAGCCAAAGACGTGTGTGGTGGTGGCCGGAGCCTTGTGGGTGATACCAAACTTCTAGTCGATAGAACTATGAATTCCTAGTTTATAGGAAAAAGGGAACGAGAGGAATTTTAAGACAATTAAAGAAACAAAAGGAAGAAGCTAAGGAACTACCTTGAGTTCTGCTTTTAGAATTACTTGATTCATTTCAATGGCTAAAATTAACTAAACTAAAATAGTAAATTATTTTTAGCCATAAAGAGCGAATGGCCTAAAATCTCACTCATTTAAAACCATTAAATTAATAATATAATATAATTAATTATAATTATATTATATTATGTGTATTTTTGTAGGTAGATCCTCCTGGATCATGGCTCCCTCATTTAAGATGCTTGAGCTCCTGGTCAATCTAAATTGTGAGATGAGGAAACTCTGTTATTGCCTTGTCTCGAATATACCACTTCGATTTGCTAGGAAGTTGATCTTTTCTGCCAATATGGAAATACTCATACTTTCCATGTCGAGTCTCACGAACCTTCTCTCGAATTGAACCTTTTGTTCAATCTTTAAGTCATCAACTGATGGAAGGCATGTGTCTTTGTCAGGATCATCATCAAGTAGAGATGGCTCAAAAAGTTTAAGATTCTCAGCATTAATGACCGAGTACATATGTATGTATAGTGGTAATTCAAGTTGAAAGGCATTATCACCAATTTGTTTGATGATCTTGAATGGTCCATAACGAATAGGCTTCAGTTTCTTGCCTTCATTGGTTAGCCGCTCCTTTCCAAGGTGTAACCATACTAGGTCACCTTCTTTGAAGTTACATGGCACATGATGCTTATCATGGCGAGCTTTATATCGTTTCTGAGAACGTTTCAGTTGTGCCTCCACTTCAGTATGAATCTTTCTGACTCATTCGAGAAATTTATGTGCTCGAATATGTTCTTCTTCTTCTTTCCCACTTAATGGCTAGTCACTCATAGTGAATGCTAAATCAAAAGGACTCTGGGGTAAATAACCCAAACAAACCTCAAATGGAGATTTGAGTGTGGAGCCATGAATTGCTCGGTTAAAAGCAAACTGTAACTAAGGGAGACTTTCATCCCAGCCTTTGGATTCTTGGAATTGTAACCCCTCAACAAGTGTACCATAGTTCGGTTTATGACCTCTGTTTGCCCATCTGTCTGTGGATGAAATGCAGTGCTTCTTTTCAATATGGTATCCTTCATTCCCCATAACGACCTCCAGAAATGGCCTAAGAATCGAATGTCTCTATCAGAAATAATCGATGTAGGTAAGCCAAAATCCTTCCAAACATGTTGGAGAAATAACTTAACAGCTCCTTCTCCATTAACGGTCTTCTTGCATGGAATAAGAATCACCATCTTACTAAAAGGATCTACCAACATAAACAAGTAGTCATTTCCAGACTTGGTTTTAGGCAATCCACCTAAGAAATCCATCGAGATACTATCCTAAGGTTGGCTAGATACGGGCAATGGAAGATACAGTCCTAACTTTTTGTTGGAAGGCTTCGATGTGCCGCATGGAACACAACCTTGAATGTATTGTGAAACATTGAGATGCATCTTTGGCCAATAAACATAGCGACAAAGATTCAATAGTCTTCTCAACCCCAAAATGTCATGCTACTTTGGAAGTATGAGCCTCACGAATCCACTACAATTTGTCGCCGTTTTCTGAAATGCACAATTGTGTTCCCTTGTACATTAGTCCATCCTTCAATTGGAACTCACTAGTCTTTCCTTGTTGTAGCTTTGCATAGGCTGAGTTGAAATCAGCATCTATGTCGTACCCTTTGGCATATTCAGAAGGAACAATGGGTTGGAATTGCATAACCACCAGCAGTGTAGAACTAACTAGTGTAGGTGGTCTAGAAAACATATCTGCCAACTTATTAGTTGCTTCATTCTTGTACTTTATCACAACACTGGATTGTTGTAGGTAAGACATCCATTTCGTATGGTGAGCTTGCTACAACTTAGACTGTGTAGTTAAAAACTGAAGAGCTTTATGATCTGAGTGAACTACAACTTCTTTTCCCAATAAAAAAGCTCTCCAATGCTTCACTGCTTGATGCATTGTATATAGCTCCTTGTCATAAGTTGGATAGTTCAATACCGGTCCACTAAACATCTCAGAATGATATGCAACTGGTTTCCCATCTTGAAATAATACGGCTCTCATGGCATAGTTCGATGCACCTGCTTCCACTTCAAATGATTTCTGCAGATTCGGTAATGCTAGTACTAGGGCCTTTGTAATCTGTTGTTTCAACAACTGGAAAGGTTCTTCATGGTTTCTTGACCATTCAAACTTTTGATTGGCCTTTGTAAGAGAATGTAAGGGTGCTGCAATTTGTGAAAAGTGTCGAATAAACTTTCGCAAATATTGACATGCACCTACAAAGCTCTGAACTTCAGTTACTAAATGGGGCATAGGCCATTGAGAAGATCATATGTACTTTCTCTAGGTCCATTTTTGAATTCTCCTGTACCAACAATGAATCCCAAATATACAAGGTGTTGTTTCCCAAATTCACACTTCTTACTGTTTAACTATAACTGATTTATTCGTAGAACCTCCAAAACTTGAGCAATATAATGAAGATGGTCCTCCCATGTGACGCTAAATATGAGAATGTCATCTAAGTATACAATGACGAAGTCATCAATGAAAGGGTGGAGTACCTCATTCATCAACCGCATGAAGGTAGCTGGAGCATTACATAACCCAAATGGCATGACTAACCACTCAAAGAGTCCCAGCTTTGTCTTGAAAGCAGTCTTCCAAGTGTCTTCTTCATGGCTGCGAATTTGGTGACAGCCAGATTTGAGATCTAGCTTCGTAAAGTAATGAGCACCATGCAATTGATCTAACAAGTCATCAATCCTTGGCAATGGATACCAATTCTTGATGTTTATTTTTTTTGAGTGCCCTATAATCTACACACATACGCTAGCCTCCGTCTTTCTTAGGCACAAGTAACACTGGTGAACCACATGGTGAGCAACTAGGTTTGATGACTCCTTGTTCAAGAAGTCCTTGAATTTGCTTCTTGATCTCATCAATTTCGTTAGAGAAGTGCGATACAAAGCCAAATTTGGTAGAGGTGAATCTCCTACCAACTGGATATCATGCTCCACAGCTATCCTCGATGGCAAACTATGCACATCCTGAAATAAGTCCTTGAACTTCTCCTGCAATTTCCCTATGTTTGAACATTGCATAGGAGATAAAGACAAAGTAGACAATGTTATAGCTCTAGAACTCTGATCTTGCGGTCAAATCATCAACAAAACGAATCACTCATGAATTGACTAGCCTCTTGGCTTGGTTAGTTGTCAGCAAATTATCTGTAGCTTGAGGCTTGCAAGCGTTGATGTGGAACTCCTTCCCATCCTTCACAAGTCGATACTTGCGAAGCCTTCGATAGTGAATGGCATCTCGGTCCCATAAATATGGACTGCCTAATATGACTTGGTAAATGATCGGTTCATAATTGTATATCATTTTGTACCCTTCTAGCTTATGATTTGGTTATGTTTTTGAGTTAAACTTGTGCTTTTAATCCTTTTTGTGTTTATCTTTCAGTTCATTGAGCTTTAGGTAATAATGATGGCTTTAGAGAGCATAATTCATGCAATTCAAGCATGTTAAGGCCTAATTTGGATGAATGGATGAAGAGCTTAAAGACAAACTCATTTTGGCTACAGCCCCCTGCCAGTCCAGTTTCGTAGGTCATATTGCAAGCTTTGTTTCAGCAACCTACATAGCTCGGATGAGGCCACATTCTTCATGAAAGTTGTTCCAATGGGTGTGTAATATAACATATCCAAAATTCAGCCCCATTGGATAAATATGGAGTCTGTTACCTAGCAAACACAGAGCCATGCTCAGGATGGATTTTATCAGCGCGCAAAATGAGTTAGCAATTTGTTTTGGCCTTAACTTCCTCCTCCGACCTTGGATTGGCCCAAATGATATATGGCTAGAAAGAAGACATTCTGAACTTCAAGTTTGAGTGCTTAAAGTCTTAATTTGCTTAAGGGAAGCCCAATTCGTAAGCCCTTGAAGTTGCTGGTCATGCTGACCTCAGGATGAGCTATTATTTCTGGTTGGAAGCTTGGTCATGGTGACATGAAGATGAGCTAGGGCTGCTGGTGGGATTTATTAGTGAAGTGCATCAACCATTTCAGATTTTATAATGGAAGTGTTGTATGCATTAGTGAAGTGCATCAACCATTTCAGATTTTATAAAACAAGTGTTGTATGCATTAGCCATACTTAATTCAGATTTTCAGCTTCCTTAGGCCTATATATAGTGAGGTTTCCCAAGCTTGTAAACACACCCCAAGGGGGGGAGCTCTCAAACACTTCTCTAGAGCTCCCTTCCCTTCTCTCCCTCAAATTCTCTTAGTTTCTCTTTCTAGTTTTCAATTGTTGTAATGAAATCTTTTGTGTTGAAATTTTCCTTAAGTTTTTCTTAGTTCCACTTTACTTTTCATTATGTAAATTCTTTCTTAAGTATTCAAGTTTAATTAGTTTCCAAGTTTCAATTATGGTTTTTGTTCTTATTCATTATGCTTATAAGTTAATATGCTAGTTTGAATGATTGATCACCATTTAGGCTTGCGTGTTAGCTATCTTGGTTTGAATTAAGAGTATACACCATGCTTTAATTCGAATTGAACTATGAATAGGAAGAGTATGTATGGACATTCGACAACAGGGATTAGATACATGCTTGGTTGTTTAAAATGTTCTTCTATGCTTAATGGGTTCCTAATGCTTAATTTTAGGTTAGACAACAAATGATCAAATTAGGGAATTAGGAACACAAGGTTATGACCACACACCATGGCTTAATCATACTTTAGCTAGAATCAATCCATTAATCTAAATTGAACTTGGGAACTTATTTGCTTGAGTTACTTATTTCTTTCTTCCTTGTTTTATGTTCTTTGTTTTTGTTTCTATTTTGTGTAGTGAAACTAAATTGGATCATTCAATCACCAATCCCTGTGGAATCGACCTCGCACTTACATATGCTAAACTACCAACGGCTCGTGCACTTGCGAGTATCACAAGTTGAGGATGCAACTGAATCCATTTTGGTGCAGCTGTATCTACACAACAAGTTTTTGGCGCCGTTGCCGGGGATTGGCAACTTAGTTTGGTTCTATTTCTTTTCCCTACTTGTTTTATTTTTATTTTTCATTTTCATGTTTTTCTAGACAATTTCAAGTTTTAAAGTTAATGACGTTAATGGACAAGTTGTGTTTGTAGTCCAACAGAAAAGGACAATTGCCCAACAAGCAAGAGAACTGGGTTTAAGTCCCAGCTTACACAACCCATTGGTGCTTGTTGCTTTGAAGCATGGAATTGGATGTGTGTTGATTTTCCTTTTCATTTTAGTTTTTATTTCCTAATCCTTTTAATTCCATTTCAAGTTTGTGTGTTTGTTTTAGCAATTTATGATAGCTTAATAAAAATGGAGAGAGATGGCAACCTCAATCATAAGAATGGGTAGTGTGGAGCAATGGGAGAAGTCGCGACCTCCAAGTGCATCACATTCGACCTAATCGCTTCAAGGGGGAGCATTTCAATCCTTTCTCTTCTTTGAATTATGTTTATTTCCGTCATTGTTTTTACCTTTTGGTCCGCGTTGAGTTCTTTGTTTTTCTGTGCTGAATCCAACCATATAAAGAACGTAAAATTTGGACTTACGGTTGGAAAGTTATAGCCTAAAAACTGAACACAGGTCGAAGCTGAAAAACAGAGAAACGAATCTGTCCAAATGGTGATAAACGGGTGATAGAAAGTGCTGTTTGTGTTTTTCTTTGGTTTATTGGTTTGTTTCTTTTAGTACAACAATTTATGTTGTTTGTTTGAATTTGTTTAGGGTACTTAGTTCATTTTCGTTTATGGTTTGTTGTTCCATTTTATCTTAATTTGTTTTTATTTCTTATCTTAAAAATTTTAAAATAAAAAAAAAAGATTTTTCATATGAGCCGACTTATGGTAACCTCAGTGAGCACTTCCGTTAATACAGTGTCTAGGAGTTCTTTAGGCGACACCTTTGGTGTCTAAGAAGTTTGGGTTTTAAGCGGGACCATTGTGACCCCTCCAACCTTCCCGGATCCCCTGGCTGTGTTTTCTGAGGCCCTTAACTGGTCATCCGTGAGTTGCTTGTATATTGTGTGTTTTTTAAATTAAGTTTTCTTTATTTTCTTTGTTTTCTTTTCTGTTGAGTCTTTGTTTTTGTTTTGTTTCTGTTTTTGTTTTTGTTTTGTTATGTTAGTTTATTTATTTATTTACGTGGTATGGTTAGTTAGTTTATTTCTGAGTGTTAAAACAATTTTTTTTTTTTTTAATTTCAAACATTGCATAAAAACAAAAAACAAAAAAAAAAAAAACAAAAAGAAAAGAAAAGAAAACAAAAATAAAAACAATTAAAAATAAAAACAACTTCTTCATCTTCATCTTCATCTTCATGGCATGCCTCTGTTTTCTCTTACTTGCAGAATCTGCAGCAGCTCAACATGGTCCTCATTTTTTCTCTGCAGTGCTTCCACGTGCTGATTGGCACAATAGAGCCGCTTCTGCAAGTCTGCCACCATAGCCTTCAAGGAAGCTATTTCCTCGCTCATTGCGGCACACTCCCGTGTTCTCGCCAGCAATCGCATGCCCAAATTGGTAGCCGAGACCGCATGGAGTACAGTTAAATTATGGGACTCCTCCACCGCTGCCTTGTCAGACCTCTGTGCCACATGCAGATGATCTGTCGGTGTGAGCTTGTTACCAATCATGCCTCCCAGCAGCGCTGCTCTGTTCGGCATTGCCTCAGAAAAGTTCGGTATTATCTCAGCAAAGTTTGAGGCCGTACCGTGATGATATGTAGAGTTTGGAAAGACAGTGTTTGGAGGAGCCCTTGTCTGGGCATTCGGTGGTGCAAGTGAGAGCTCAAGGTTGAGATCATCAAGGTGAGTGCATGAGGATGCCATTTGTTTTGCTTCTGAATTTTTTGATGTTTTTCCTTGAGTTTGCAGGAAGAAATGCTGGGTATCATCCGCTTGCAGAGGTGTGGTTTAAATAGACATACGCTGATGAGAGAAAGCCAACACCATTTCGGATTTCCCGGGCATGCTCGACCTAATCGCTTCAAGGGGGAGCACCTTTACTTTCACTTTACTTTTCTTTTTTCCGTGTTTTCTGGTGTTTTATGTTTTTGCCCGTTACTTTCATTTTCTAGAGCTTTGTGTTTTTGCTTTTTCCTTTCGGCTGTCATCTTTATTTTATTTTAGTTAGGGAACTGTGCTTTCTTTTCCGTTTGTCGTCTTTATTTGATTTAAGTTTGGGAAGTGTGCTTTCATTTCCGTTTTCTTTTTTTTTCTTTTTTTTTTCTTCTGCAACTTTACTATTTTATTTTCAAAACAAAATAACGAAAATACAAAAACAACAAAATAAAATAAAAACAACAATAATGCAGTAGGAAATCATTTCTTCTCGGTGCTTGGTGTCTCGACCATTGGAGCTTTGAGTTTGGCCTTCTGGCTGTCCTCTTCCGGGGCTTCACGCACAGCTTCTTGGGGCTCATCACTTGAGCTCCCAAAGATCGCAATCTTAGCTTGAGCGTAACTACTCTCGCGATCTGCTTGTTTGCGTTTACCCGGTCTGTCTAGGTCTTCCAGCTGTTTTCGCATGTCGCGAGAGTACAACTCTACCATCTTTGATAGGTTTCTATTTTCGTCCCGCAATACTTCTAGCTGGTGTCGATTCACCTCCACTATCCTTGACCTCTCCCTTTTCAAGCTTTTTATAACAGTCTGACACTCCTCAACCATACTTCGCTCCGCCGCCAACTGACCTTTCAGCACCTCTACCTCATGGGACTTCGCAAGTAGGCGATGACCCAAACTTGCGACTGTTGCCGTACTCTGCACGCTCAGTGCCAGGGCATCGCTCACGACCCGGTTGTCATCCCTTGTCCCCAGAACACGTATATCTTTAGGAGTCACCAGATTTCTGCCCACTCCAATGGCAACATCGTTGTCCAGGAGTATTGAGTCAGTTACTGTCACAGGCCCCCGTGCGGAAGCAAAGTAGGGCATCCATACTGGTGCCGCTGCTTGGCCTCGTGTCTGAGTCGGTGGAGCTAGGTTGAGATCCAACGAAAATGGGTAGTTAGAGGCCATTTGATTTCTCACTCTCTTTTTTTCTTCTTTCTTTTCTCTTTTGTGTGTTTCTGAGTTTGCGTTTTTTTTTTCACCCTTTCTTATAGACTTAGTCTTTGACAAACCCTAGCCATTGCAGCATCTGAGCATTTTCTGAATCTCCAGCATTCCTTGAGTCCCACAACCTTCTCGCCTTCCAACCATACCCAACTCATTTATCACGACGTGTCTTTTCTGAACGAACGCGTTCAGTAAAGTCTTCGCGCCTTTCCATGAGCCCGTAATTTTTGCTTGTGGAGTCTGCGGCGCCTCTATGTGTCGACACGTGTCTCACCCTGTCTGTTGGTCCCTTACACTGAACCGAGACATCATGACCCATGTTAAAATCCCGCTCTTTGTGTTGCTATTCACGGTTCGATAGTTTGTTTTTACAAAACTAAATAATAATAAAAAGCCGGAAATGAAAACAAATTGAGGGTCGGGTTTCACTTTAGTTTGGGTTTCAAAGTGGGTTAAATTCACCGTGGTTTGTGTTTCAAAATTGTGGGCTTTGGGCTTCAAAATTTTTTTGGGTTTCGGAATTGTGTGATTAGGGTTTACTGTTTCATTTTTTTTGTTTGTTTGTTTGGTTGTGTTGTAATTTTTATTTTATAATTATTTTGTTTTTGTTTTCTTTTGTGATTTTGTGATTTTTTTTTTTAATTTGCTTTAATACCTTTCATTTGTTGTTATGACATTGTTTGTGGCTAATTTTTAAACATTGAGGACAATGCTCATTTCTAGATTTGGGGGTATTGGAGTTTAGCAAGTAAACTTCGTTTTTCTTTAAAAAAAAAAAAAATTTAAAAAAAATTTAAATTTCTTTCTTGTTTTGAATCTTGTTTTGTTTAGTCACTTTCCGAACACATTTGATGAGATTGTGATAAATGTTGCATGACTTAAATAAAAAATTGAATTTTATTTATTATTTATTTTTTTCCTTGTAAATTTTTATTGTAAAAAATAATAATTAATTAATTAATTAATTTGGCATCGTTCTAGCATGACATGTTCGAAACCTTCTTTGCACTTGCCATTTGTTTCATAATTTTCCAATTAAAGGATTTGCATGACCCAAAGAATTGTATCAAGCATAAATTAGACTTATATAACCATATAAAGTGAGCTTTTGAGCCTTGTACTTCAATTCATGAGTGTTATACACATACTCTTATTTTCTTGTCATCAAAGTTGTTGTTTGATCTCATTATTCATTGATTTGGTTGATCACTTAAAAGTCATTCATTCTTATGCAATTTGACTTCATGACATTTTAAGAAGTGATATTAAGGCCTTCTTTGGATCGTTTGTGCCTTTCAAGCTAACCTTATGCATGCTTAAGCATGATTTTCCATTGTTTACCATTTTGAGCCTACATGTAAACCTTTTCTTTCATTTTACCAATTATATTTCCTCGCCTTAGCCCGAAAAACAAATATTTACCTTTCTAAGGAATTCATGAGCTCTAATTTGGATGTGTTTTTCAAGCTAAGTTTGGGAAGGGATATTACATCAAAAAAAAATAATAATAATAAAAAAAAAATTCACACAATTGGTGAAAGAAAAGAGAAAGTTGTGATTAAGTGGTGGTTGAATGAAATTTCATTTTTGGGTTTCATTTTTGGGCCTTCTAAATAAATTGGTGTTTGTTCAATTCAAGGAAAGGAGTATGAATAATTGTAAATGAAGGTATAAGGAGTTTTGATCGTGTAAAAGAAAAAATCTAATCGTGATGATTCGAAGTCTTGTAAACAATTGTTTTATGCTCTTATATTTTGAGTTTCTTGGACTTTGTTTTATCCATACCCTTCATTTCTTACTCACCTTACACCCTTGGCCCCATTACAACCTATGCTAAAGACCTAAATTGATCTTAAATGTCATGTGGTTGAATTGCATTTATTTTTCTACTTTTAAGTGTTTGGCATCCTTCTTGAGATCATATTAATGCAAGTTCTTCATCTTTCTATTGCGAGTTAAGTCCCTTATGGTTTAACTCTAATCTCATGTTTATAACTGAGTGTTGCATTGTAGCCCTCTTCCGAGTGATTCATTTGTGAGAGGACAATTTTGGTGAGATTTGAAGTTGAATTTGTGCTTTGTATGATTTTTGAAATTATGTGAAAACTAAGATTGGGGAATTTGTTGCATTTGGCTATCACACTACCACACTTTGAGCATATTATGTTTTGAACTTTGCCGCTTTGTGAATAATGTCCAAAATTGAGCTTTTATTGTTAAAAACTTTTGAGTCATGTGCATGAGTCATTTCTCTTCAGAAAATGTTCGGAAAGATTGTTTTGAGTTCTTTTTATTTTTTTAATTGTTTTTCTTTTTGTTTTATTTTTTTTGTTTTTGTTAATGTATTTATGTTTGTTTTTGTTTTTGGTTTTGCTTAAGGACTAACAAATCTAATAAGTTTTCTAACCATTTTGTTTTGTAGAGTTAGAAAAACGTTTGTGGGTATCGTATCTGTTAAACCCTCAGGAGACACAACTCCTCCTACTAGGGATGCCTAGAGGTTTAAAGGCTTGTTGCATTCGCTCAATGCAATCGAGTTACCTACGAAAGTGGTCTAGTTAACTTCTTGTTTTGTTTTTAACTTTGTTTTGTGTTGTTTTGCTCGAGGACTAGCAAAATCTAGGTTTGGGGGTATTTGATCGGTTCATAATTGTATATCATTTTGTACCCTTCTAGCTTATGATTTGGTTATGTTTTTGAGTTAAACTTGTGCTTTTAATCCTTTTTGTGTTTATCTTTCAGTTCATTGAGCTTTAGGTAATAATGATGGCTTTAGAGAGCATAATTCATGCAATTCAAGCATGTTAAGGCCTAATTTGGATGAATGGATGAAGAGCTTAAAGACAAACTCATTTTGGCTACAGCCCCCTGCCAGTCCAGTTTCGTAGGTCATATTGCAAGCTTTGTTTCAGCAACCTACATAGCTCGGATGAGGCCACATTCTTCATGAAAGTTGTTCCAATGGGTGTGTAATATAACATATCCAAAATTCAGCCCCATTGGATAAATATGGAGTCTGTTACCTAGCAAACACAGAGCCATGCTCAGGATGGATTTTATCAGCGCGCAAAATGAGTTAGCAATTTGTTTTGGCCTTAACTTCCTCCTCCGACCTTGGATTGGCCCAAATGATATATGGCTGGAAAGAAGACATTCTGAACTTCAAGTTTGAGTGCTTAAAGTCTTAATTTGCTTAAGGGAAGCCCAATTCGTAAGCCCTTGAAGTTGCTGGTCATGCTGACCTCAGGATGAGCTATTATTTCTGGTTGGAAGCTTGGTCATGGTGACATGAAGATGAGCTAGGGCTGCTGGTGGGATTTATTAGTGAAGTGCATCAACCATTTCAGATTTTATAATGGAAGTGTTGTATGCATTAGTGAAGTGCATCAACCATTTCAGATTTTATAAAACAAGTGTTGTATGCATTAGCCATACTTAATTCAGATTTTCAGCTTCCTTAGGCCTATATATAGTGAGGTTTCCCAAGCTTGTAAACACACCCCAAGGGGGGGAGCTCTCAAACACTTCTCTAGAGCTCCCTTCCCTTCTCTCCCTCAAATTCTCTTAGTTTCTCTTTCTAGTTTTCAATTGTTGTAATGAAATCTTTTGTGTTGAAATTTTCCTTAAGTTTTTCTTAGTTCCACTTTACTTTTCATTATGTAAATTCTTTCTTAAGTATTCAAGTTTAATTAGTTTCCAAGTTTCAATTATGGTTTTTGTTCTTATTCATTATGCTTATAAGTTAATATGCTAGTTTGAATGATTGATCACCATTTAGGCTTGCGTGTTAGCTATCTTGGTTTGAATTAAGAGTATACACCATGCTTTAATTCGAATTGAACTATGAATAGGAAGAGTATGTATGGACATTCGACAACAGGGATTAGATACATGCTTGGTTGTTTAAAATGTTCTTCTATGCTTAATGGGTTCCTAATGCTTAATTTTAGGTTAGACAACAAATGATCAAATTAGGGAATTAGGAACACAAGGTTATGACCACACACCATGGCTTAATCATACTTTAGCTAGAATCAATCCATTAATCTAAATTGAACTTGGGAACTTATTTGCTTGAGTTACTTATTTCTTTCTTCCTTGTTTTATGTTCTTTGTTTTTGTTTCTATTTTGTGTAGGGAAACTAAATTGGATCATTCAATCACCAATCCCTGTGGAATCGACCTCGCACTTACATATGCTAAACTACCAACGGCTCGTGCACTTGCGAGTATCACAAGTTGAGGATGCAACTGAATCCATTTTGGTGCAGCTGTATCTACACAACAGTAAACGTCCAAAGGAATCACCTCAGATGTCACCTCATCGATATATCGATTGGTGATAGCAAATTTGAAGGTACATTGCTTCATGATCTGTAAGTCAATGTTCTTTTGAATCCATCCTAGCGGGTACGGCTTAGGATGTGGTGTGGTGTCTAAACACACTTTTCTTACTAAAGCCTCTGAAATCAAGTTTTTCTGACTTTCAGGGTCAATGATAGCTTGTACAACACTTTGCTTCACCTGAATATTCACATGAAACAACTCTTCAAGGTTATACATGTCTTCAGTATCTGCTGGCCTTGTCATAAGGGTAAGTGTAACATCAGGTTGCTTCAACTCTAGAAGCTCTTCTGCCTGTTGTGCAGTTAAGGTTGCTTTTATGTCATTTCTCCCCTGGTTGTTTTTTTTCGCACTTTGGTCGCAACTCAGGATGGAGTATCCAGCACTTGTCTTTGGCATGTCTGCTGGTTTGACAGTTATCACAATAGACCTTCTGTGTCTGACTTTCCTTGCTCTGCTTCCCCTTTTTCTACCAGTCAGTTTTGTTGACAAGTTTTGATTTGTCATCCTTCTTGTCAGTTCTTTTATTTTTCACCTCAAAGGTGATGACCTTCACAATAGCTTCTTCAATAGTATCTAAGGTGAACAATTTTAGTTCTTTATGTATGTATTCGGCAAGATCTCCGATAAACTTCATGTGAACATCGTAGTCGTCGACGTCGATGTCCAGAACCATAGCTTGGTTGTGGAACTCTATTCTATACTCTTGTACAAGCTGCCCAAATCTTTGTCTGAAGTGTTGTCACTTATACCATCTTTCATCTTCATAGCCAACTAGATAGAATTGTTTTCTCAAAAGTATCTTGAAGTTCTTCCATGTCAATTCTGAGAATCATATCGTCTCCAATAGGACTTCCACCACGTAAGGGCATGGCTTGAAAGTTTCAAACTTGCAAATTTCATCTTTTGCACATTAGAATACTTATAAACTATGAAATAAGTTTCTAATGTGTATCCAGTTATCTAGCTTTTCAGGATCAACATCTCCTTTATATATAGGGATATCAACCTTAAAATAAAGTTTTAAGGTATCAATAGAATTTTTGTTGTCACTTGATTCGGCTTCCTTTTCATTGGATCAGCTTGTATGTCGTCTTTATCTTCATTATCCTCAACAACTTTTTTCCTGAGCTTTTGATCAAGCTCATATGAAGTTGATGGACGTTAAGGTTTTCCAGTCTTCAAACTCTCCACGAGTTTAAGGATTGATGCAGACAAGTTTTCAACATGTTGCTCAAGCTTAGTGATGTGATCACCATCACTAGATGTATCATGTTGGTTTTCTCTAGTCATAATGTCTCTCTTAGACCTTGGCTTTCGGTGTATGAGCAAAGGACCTAAAAGTTCTTCTCCAGATGCTTTGCGTTGTTTGCGAGTTGAGACCATAAACCATCGTCACCCTCTCGGATCTAGTGCTCTGATACCACTTGATCCAAAACTTCTAGTCGATAGAACTATGAATTCCTTGTTAATAGGGAAAAGGGAACAAGAGGAATTTTAAGACAATTAGAGAAACAAAAGGAAGAAGCTAAAGAACAACTTTGAGTTCTGCTTTCATAATTGCTTGATTCATTTCAATGAATAACTTACGTATTTATACAAGGGTTTGGTTGTTAAAATTAACTAAACTAAAATAGTAAATTATTTGAAGTCATAAAGGACGAATTGCCTAAAATCTTACTCATTTTGAAACTATTAACTTTTTATGGTTTATAACAATTCATTATAAACCATTAGTTTTTATGGTTTTAAATAATTTAATAATATAATATAATTAATTATAATTATTTTATATTATGTTTATTTTTATTGGTAGATCCTCCTGGATCAGTGGGAGAGAGAGAGAGAGAGAGAGAAAGAGGTTTGGTTAGGGTTAAGAGTGTGAGTTTAGATTTACCTCAAATGTCTTGTGTAGCCATGTATTTATAGGCTTCTTGCTTGGCTAGGGTTTGTAGAATAATCCTTATTTAATTAGGATTATTCTTTCCCCCAAAAGATGATAGGAATTAATCAAAGAGATTTGCTGGAAATTAACTCCTTGATTTAGGAAGATATTCGTATCTTAAATCAAAGACAATTCCCTAATTAAGAAGGATTTAATTAGGGTAATTAGTTGACTTAAGGAATATCTAATTTTTTCACTTGTTATCTTCTTATTGGCTGCCAAAATATATGATCCCACAAATGCCCCTAGTTTATGCGGGCGCTTTTCATTGAAGATCTGCTGAAACTCCACCCAAGGAATTGCATTAGGATCCTGATAATCCCGTCAAATGACCTCCTACCAATAAAAAGCATTTACAGTCAATAGGAAAGTAGCCATACAAACGAGATCCTCAACGAGACATCTCATAACTTGAAACACTTTTTCTAGTTCAGTGAACCAATTCTCAACTTCTGCCAGGTCATGACTGCCTGTAAAGGTAAGAGCCCCTAATTCTTGGCCTTTTGGATGTTAGCTCCATCATTGTTAACCTTTCCTTGTAAAACAATGGTAATCGTTCGGGTCAATTCATCGAGAACCTCATGTAATGCAGGTTCTACTTTGGGTGGTTCATTCTTACCAGGTCCCCCAACTTGAGGTGGCGGAGGGGGTGGTAGAGGTGGTAGATTTCGCTCCTCCAACCTTTGACTGTGAGTCATTTGTCCGCGACGTATTGGAGGTCTACTGCGTCTAGGAGGCATGATTCTAATATAAAAAAAAGACAACCTAATGCTCTGATACCAACTTGACATGACCCACCTCAGATTCCCCCTGGAATCTATGACTAACCCTATTCCCGTCCAACATCTAACCGATGTCGGGCCCACTTACTAAAATAACATTCTCTTCCCTGTTTAAAACAGAACATGAGCCGAGACTTCTACCAAAAATTCGACAGAGTCGCCCCTGTAAAACAACCATATCCTAAATTTTTCCACCTGTCAAACATCACAAACAACAACCCAATTGGCAACACACACAATGCTAAAACACATAGTCCACAAAATAGGCATCCAGCTTCAAATTCAATCCTACATGGGCAATATTAGAGCAACGACTGGAGTTTAGTTTAAAAGATCAGTTCCAATATACAAAAGCAATGTAAGGCGGATTCCTACGAGGTGGATAGACTGGGAGGAAATGAAGATGGGGTAGCTCATATGGTAGTTCAAACTCTGAGCTATCAACTGCCTGGGGGCGCAAACAGTAAAAATGTGAGTAGACAAAAAGACAATTTTTCTTGAAATATATATACAGACACTAACCCCTTTGTATCCACAAATCTTTGAAGACTTACCAATACACTTTGTAAATACACATACAATAATGAGATGTGATAAATACATATGTATGTAAAACATTCTCGGAATTAACTGGTAAGCAAAATTCAATTAGCACAATTTGTAAATTGAAACCATCATTTTAATTCCAGCAAATCAAGCGATCTCAACATATAATTCAACAGAATTCAAGTCTCAACCAATCCATGTAAAAACTCTCCACCCAAGTATACCTATGGGGAAACTGACCAACCCTGTGTAGATAATCGATAGGGTGGCAGGGGAAAATTCTGGCCGGACACTAGTATTTGTGATACGAGTACAAGCAATTCACTGGCCGGATATCTATCAAAGCAAGTACAGGCAATACACTGGCCGGACACCTACAGAGTAATCAAACTGTAGGTACAGACAAACCACTGGTCGAACACCTGTATATTAAACATAGGTATAGGCATAACTATTCATGTGCAGAGACTCTATTAAAGGCAACTGATATATTTCAAAAGCAACCAATATATTCCGAAGGCAACTAGGGATTGGCTACCTAAGGTGGGTTTGAAAATCCATTTCCCAAAACTTTGTCATAAAAATTCCTTTTCCCACCAATCCACTTTCCAAAACAATTTCCCAAATCCTTTCTCAACTCTCCAAAACAATCCACAACATGCACAATTCTTTTAAAACCAATCTTAATTCCAAAACTCAATTACCTTTCCAAAAATCCTTTCTTAAATAAATAAGCAAAATCCCTTTAAAACTGATATCAATCCCAAAATTCATTAACTTGACTCACACCATGTATAATCCTTCAAAACCGTTCACAAACTAAATTTGGTATTCATAATTCATCAATTCCATAAAACAATACAAATGATAATCACAATTCAAGAATTTCATAAAACTATTTAGAAAACAAATGTCCACTCACAATAGGTCCAAAGCAAACTTTACCCTCTAGGGGTTCGTCTGAAGCGATACGTTGTGCCTGAAAACCTTTTCCAAGTGATGGCGCATCCTGAGTGGCTAGAATAATCGTCGGCGACGGTGACAGTTTCTGGGCAAATGGGTGGGATAGATAGAGGACGTCGAGATGAAACTTTTGGTACCAATTTCGTGGCCTGAGATGGCCGGACGACGACGAACGACCGACGGGAAGATGGAAGTTACTGTAGCAATTACTGGTACTCAAATGAAGCACTCAAATGAAGAGAAGAGAGAAAATAACGTGCAAGAGTCTGTGTGGGAATTCTTTTACTTCTTCGAGGTGAGACGCTGCGAGAAGTACACCAAACTTTGTATGAGTAATGCCAAGTGGTATGACAGTCTCAGCCAAGGAGATAACATGTGGAATACTGAAGTGCTGGAGGTCAATGGAAGGTGGGAGGAATCGTAAGTGCCGGTCCCCTCGTCCCTATCACCTACTGCAAAAATACGTCATACTCTATTTATCTGCTTAAATTATATTTGAATTCTCCAATGTGTGACTGACTGTTCTGTGCTGAGAAGGACATTAGCATAAAGCTGGATCTCGAGCCGGATATGGCTAAGGTCCATCGAGCCATGAACATTCCTGCAAGGTTTTGTAATTGATGTTGGTTGTTGAGCAAGAATCAGAAGAAGGCTGCCAGCCTGCCCCCTACCAAGGACGTTGAAAGGTGGAAGCAATATGGTCCTAACTTCGATGATCAGCCTACCCAGGCCCTCGAAAGATGAAGTTGCGACCTCGCAAGCAAGAGATGTGTCTCCGCAAAGAAAGAAACCAACACTTCCTTCTGTTGTGATTAACTCTTCTTCAAAAGAGGTCCCGTCTGCTGAGAAGACTCAAGTAAGAGTTGCTTCATCATTGTTTGTCAGGGTTAAGCACCTCGTCGGTGTGAACTATAAGAAGATTGGTGGTACGTAAAATGTTTAAGACATTTTGCTAAAAGACTGAAAAGCTCAAAACCTGTGATCTGCTTGGCAAAGCTGCTCTGCTGAAGTTCGAGTTGTCTGCATCAGTCGAGGGATGAGGATCGAATTGGACAGCTCCTCTGCTTGACAAGCGCGCGTCATCTGCCAAATTGTGGGAAGTCAAGCATAGAGCTAGGCCATCATCATTCTCTCCTTTTGAGGCAAGGATGTCGGTGGCCAAGGAGTCTAGGTAGTCATCTACTTAGGCAAAATGCGCAAATAACTAGTCTGAAGGTTGATAAGCCCAACTCTGTTAGGGATGCTTGTGTGTCTGATATGCTAAAGACGAACATTTTATTGAGCTCGTCTGCTTGCACCAAATTGGTTGACAGTCTATATAAGGCTAGCGATCTTGTCACATTTTCAAGCCTTTAAAAATGAGTTATTTTTTATGTTGAGGCTATCCACAACTCATTTGTTGTTGCCCTTTCTTCTGCTCAGCTCGAAGAGGTTAAGAAGAAGAATGCTGAGTTGACTAGCATGCTTTCAGCCGAGCAGGCCTACCATGAGACAAAGGTGTCTAAATTGAAGAGGAACATGTTCCTGTTGAAGAGTTCGCTTACTCTGGAAGATGGTGAATTTGACTCCTCTACTTTTGCCATCCAAGAGCGAAAGAAGCCCTACTTCCGTCTCGAACACAAGCATGTCGACATGACCTGTAGTTATGACAAGCTGCTGGCCAAGTTTGACGCATGTCATGAAGTTGCTAAAATATCCAAGTCTGAAGCCGTCGTTGACTTCTACAAGCTGGGCTACTTGGACTGCAAAAGTAGAGTCACCCTTTGTCATCCTATTGAAGATAAAGATGTCGAGCTGCTATACCCCGAGATGCCCCTACTAAAGATGAGAATATTAATGCTGTAGATAGAGAGGATGTCAAAGAGCAGGTGGCTCATGAGCTCGCAGTTGATGAGGATGACACCAAGGAGGGCACAGCTGGTAAGGTGGCCACCGATGACTAAGTTCGCGGAGCAGGTAGCTGGAGCTATTGAGCAAACGGTTGCAGCTGATGAGCAAGTGATCGAATAGGATGGAGCCGCGGAGGGCGTAGCCGATCAGGCGAAAACTGAGGAGGCTGCTGATCAAGAGTCACCTGCTGAAGTTTGGCAGTAGATGAAGGCTTCATTTATCTTTTCACGCTTTGTAGTTTGCTTTTCTTTTGTAATAACTGGTCTCGGTTGACCATTTTCTTTTTGTTGAACTTTGGCGAATCGGTCACTTTGCTATGAAAACTTTCGTGTGCTAAAGCATGGGTGTTTTGTATCCATTGAGCAAAGACGAGTTGTAATTGTATAGCGATATTGAAAAACATATCTTGGGGGCGCCCTAATGTGCTCATAGTATCATTATGAATATAACTTTAATTTGCATTGAGTCTTATGAGCTGCTTGAATGACCTGCTAGCGTCTTGGTTGTGCATCTCCCTTATGTCACAGCCCGCATGTTGAAGGCTCAACCCAACAACTATTGGGCCAACCTAGAGGATCCATTTGTGAAGGTCAAGCCCCATAAGAGAACCTCAAGGCCCAGCCCGTCAGATGGATCATCCTAGCTATCTTAGCCCACATGTCTAGATTCAATGCACAGTAGTAGGTAGATTCCGGATCGTTAGATTGTATCGATCCTGGCCCTCCAATGTGGTGGTAGGTGGGATAGAATATCTATATAAGGAGGATATCTCATTGTGTATCCTGACCCCCTTAACTTGTAAAGCATTGAGTAGCAATACAAACATATATTCTCCCAAACTCTCTTGAGTGTTCTTTAGTGTTCTTATCGTTCTTGCTCTTGTTATTGCGTTCTTGCTTGGTTTGATCTTATTTTGTAGAAAGGAAGGCTGACTTAGCTTGTTCGAGAGGCGATCAAATCTAAGGCTGACTTAGCTTTATAATCACAATAATCCCACAATTAATTCTTCAATAAAATCCACCAACAATTCTCTTCACACCTGGCATGAACTTGGACAAATGTATGTTCATCTTTTGGCTTTCCAACTTCCTACAAAAGATAAATTTACCTAATAAGTTCCCCAAATTAATATAGAAAATTCATAAATCCAGTTGGTGAGAATAAAATGTAACAACAAGTGAAATTATGTTTATTAAGCCAAAATTATATCATAAAGTCTCCAAAATAATATTAAAAAGATGTAATTTGAGACTCTCATCAACTTCGTGATGAAGTGAAGGATGTGAAGGGAGATTAGGCCTTGTGCAAAGAAGCTGTCTTGAACAAGACCTGGACTCCGAAAGAACCCAAGGTGTTAGATTCTTTCAAGCCCAAATCCTATAATGGGAAGACGAGACAAAGGAGCTGGACACATTTTTGTGGAATATCGAAAGGTATTTCAAGTATCTCAAGATGGAGGATGATGAGCCCAAGATTACTACAGCAACGTTGTTTCTCATCGACAATGCTCTCATGTGGTGGCGTCGTCAATGCATGGAGATCGACCAAGGTATGTTTACACTTGAGACTTGGGATGAATTTAAGAAGAATATTATGTTGCATTTCTATCCAGAGAATGCCAAGTATGAGGCAAAGGAGACGCTGAGATGGCTAAAGCAAATGGGGAGCGTGAAGGACTATGTCGCCACGTTCACCGACCTATTGTTCGAGGTGCCTAGCATGACAGATGAAGACAAGCTCATGTACTTCAGGAGTGGCCTACAGAATTGGGCCAAACTAGAGTTACAAAGGAGACACATCCAAACCTTGTTAGAGGCAATTGCTACAGTTGAGTCTCGTGTTGAGTTCAAGAAGAATGATCAAGGTGACTCCAAGTTCAAAGGAAAGAAAGGTAGCAGTGGACGCGAACACTCACTGCTGATTAGGCAAGAGGCCCGGTTATTAAGTAGAAGCTTGAATAGAACACTATAATTTCATGAACTTTTCATTTTTTTTTTAAACCAAGATGAGTTAAAAGCAAGGTCGTCCAAGTTTACCAAAGACAAAAGATTAAGCATAATTGGTTTTCAACTTTCTACCCCACAAAATGTGTTAGTGTGCTTGTGTAAATTGTCAAAGTATAACTCATGAATCATCCACTAACTAGAAAATAAATGAAAAAGACACAAAAGTGGGATAATTATCATATCGTTCAAATGTTCTCAATCTTAAAATCATTCATGAATATCAAATAAATCTAAGTGCAATGCAATCTTGTCACAGACAGACTATGAAAAACAAACAACACAGTGCACTAACCTCATAAACACTTTTTTTTTTTCACACTTTTCATTTTTTTTTCAAAATAAATGACGAAAATAAACAAAATAAATCAAAAATACAAAAAAAAAACCAAAACAAAAACAAAAACAAAAACAAAAACAAAAGGAAAACTAACATGTTGCAACAAGAAAATAATACAATAAACACATCTTCTCCACCCCCAACCAAAGACTGACATGGTCCTCAATGTTTAAACATATAAGCATAATAAAAAGAAGAGGGTAGCGTTACCTAAGAATTGACATCCAAAGTGAAAGCCTGCAACATGTTAGTGTAAAAACAAAAAAAAAAGAAAAAAAAAGAAAAAAAAAGAAAAAAAAAGAAAGAAATGTTGAAATTTTATTTTATTTTATTTTATTTCAAGTGAACAAATATTTCTAAACTAATTATCTACAACAGATGGACTAAGGGAAGTCCAATCAATCCTAGTGAACAGGATCATTCAAAGAAACTATCTCATCATCTGGAACACATCTCCCCAAGTAAGGTTTAAGTCGTTGGCCATTAACCTTAAAAATATTTCCATTCTTGGGATCCTCAATTACAACAGTCCCATATGGGAAAACTCTTTTAACAATGAAAGGCCCTGTCCATTTAGTTCTTAATTTTCCAGGAAACAAATGAAGTCTAGAATTATACAAAAGAACAAGTTGAGAAGGCTCAAAATTTTTCCTCAAAATATTTTTATCATGAAAAACTTTAGTACGCTCTTTGTAAATACATGAGTTCTCATATGCATCATTCCTGACTTCCTCAAGTTCATTCAATTGGAGTTTTCTCAAGGTACTTGCATCTCCAAGACTAAAGTTAAACAATTTGATAGCCCAATATGCTTTATGTTCTAATTCAACAGGTAAATGACAAGGTTTACCATAAACTAGCCTATATGGAGACATACCAAGAGGTGATTTGTATGCAGTACAGTATACCCACAAAGCATCAGTTAGTCTTAATGACCATTCCTTCCGAGTTGGATTCACTGTCTTTTCCAAAATTTGCTTGATTTCCTTGTTTGCAAGTTCAGGTTGGCCATTTGTCTGTGGATGGTATGGAGTGGAAATCTTATGGGTTATCCCATATTTTTTCATCAAAGCTTCAAATGGTCGGTTGCAAAAATGTGATCTTCCATCACTAATGATCGCTCTAGGAGTACCAAACCTGGACAATACATTTTCTTTCAAAAATTTCAAAACAGTCTTATGATCATTCTTCCGACATGGTATGGCCTCAATCCATTTTGAAACATAATCCACAACAACAAGGATATATAAGTAATCAAAAGATGGAGGAAAATGACCCATAAAATCAATGCCCCAACAATAAAAAATTTCAATAATTAAAATTGGGTTAAGAGGCATCATATTATGTCGAGTAATTTTTCCCAACTTTTGACAACTTGGACAAGTCTTGCAAAATTCATACACATCTTTGAAAAGTCTAGGCCAATAAAAACCACATTGAAGAATTTTGGCCGAAGTCTTTTTGGAAGAAAAGTGACCTACACAAGCCCTAGACTGGCAAAAAGATATGACACTAAATATTTCATCATCAGGAACACATCTACGGATTACCTGGTCGGGACAATATTCGAAGAGATACGGTTCATCCCAAAAGAATTTTCTCACCTCAACCATAAATTTCTTTTCTCTTGTGAGGTCCAATGAAGTGGGATAAGACCTGTAGCAAGAAAATTCACAATGTTAGCAAACCATGGTAATTTAGAAACACCAAACAATTATTCATCATGAAATGAGTTTTTTATAGGCAAATATTCAGAAGGCTCCTCAAAAGATATCCTAGAAAGATGGTCTGCAACAACATTCTCCACTCCCTTCTTGTCTTTGATTGTAAGATCAAATTCTTGGAGAAGCAAAACCCATTCCAATCAATCGTGATTTGGCTTCCTTCTTTGTCAATAAATACTTCAAGGCCGAATGATCTGTAAAAACAACAATTTGTGAGCCCAAAACCACAGCAAGCAATTCTTTTTCAGTTTTAGTGTAATTTTTCTATGCACTATTCAAAGTTCTGCTTGCGTAGCAGATAACAACAAGCTTCTTGTCTTTTCTTTGGCCTAGCACTGCCCCAATAGCATCATCACTAGCATCACACATTATTTCAAAGGGCATGGACCAATCTGGGGGTTGCATTATAGGAGTTGATGTTAGCATTTTAATTAATTTCTCAAATGCTTCTTGACATGCAAAATTCCAATCAAATTTAATATCTTTCTCTAGGAGATTATTCAATGGCCTTGCATTTGCACTAAAAATTTGTATGAATCTCCGGTAGAACCCTGCATGTCCCAACAAAATCTAATATCTTTAACAGTTTTAGGAATAGGCAAATTAGCAATTAAATCAATTTTGGACTTATCCACTTCAATTCCTTTGTGAGAAACAATGTGTCCAAGTACTGTGCCAGATGTGACCATGAATTGACATTTCTCCCAGTTAAGCACCAATTTTTTCTCTTTACACCTGATAAGAACATTCTCCAAGTTAGATAAACAGTCAGAAAATGAATCACCAAACACAGTAATATCATCCATGAAAACTTCTAAATATTTTTCTACCATGTCACTATATATGCTTATCATGCAACGTTGGAATGTAGCCGGTGCATTGCAAAGACCAAAAGGCATTTTTCTAAAAGCAAAAGTTCCAAATGGGCAAGTAAAGGTTGTTTTTTCTTGATCTTCTAATGAAATCTCAATTTGATTATATCCTAAATAACCATCTAAAAAACAATAATACATATGCCCTGCAACTCTTTCTAAAATTTGGTCAAGAAATGGTAAAGAAAAATGATCCTTTCTTGTGACTGAGTTCAATTTACGATAATCAATACACATTCTCCATCCAGTAGTGACCCTAGTTGGTACCATTTGTCCATTATCATTTTCAACCACTGCAACTCCTGATTTTTTAGGAACAACCTGTGTAGGACTTACCCATTTGCTATCAGAAATTGGATATATGATACCTGCATCCCAAAGTTTAAGTACTTCTTTTTGTACAACTTCTTTCATTGTTGGGTTAAGTCTACGTTGAGCCTGCCTAACTGGTTTAACATCTTCTTCAAGAAAAATTTGGTGTGTGTAAATCAAAGGACTAATACCTTTAATATTAGATAAAGTCCATCCAATAGTAGTCATATGATCTTTCAAAACTTTAAGTAACATACCTTCATGCAAAAGCTCTAGTTTAGAAGATATTACCACAGGATAGGTCTCATCTTCTCCCATAAAAGCATATTTAAGTCAAGTACGAAGAGGCTTCAATTCACACTTTGGGGCTTCTTCTCTTGATGATTTTGTCTCATCACTCATAGTTGGTAGCTCCTCATATTTTGGTATCCAACCATTATGTTCTTGTACATGCGCAGAATCCAACAAAGAACAAAGATATTGTACTTCAAAATCTTGTGCAAAATTACAATTGTAACATCCCGACCCGAAATATTGATAAGTTTGGATTTAATTTAATTTAAAAAGTGAATTTCCAATTTTGCCCTCGGGTTGGGGCAAAATAGTCATTTTTATCCGGAAATATTTTGGGGCAGTGGCTGGTATTTTCAGGAAGGACGTACCAAGGCAAGTCCATAGAGACGTAGTGGACTCAAATGGGACTTGTAACGAAGAAGATACGAGATAAAAACCTCCAGTGGCACAATTGTAATATTTTTGAAGTTTAATTTTGATTAAAAAGTCAGAAAAGCCCTCATTTCTCTCTCTCTCTCTCTCTCTCTCTCTCTCTCTCTCTCTCTCTCTCTGCGCGCGCGACTCCCTCTCCCCTTTGCGATTTCTTCTGGCCATCACCTTCCAGTCACCATAGCCATCGCCTCGGACAACCAGAAGCTTCCGCACCGGTACCAAACTGACGAGCTCGACGCCTCCTTCGAACCCCATGCCGCCTCCAGCCGTCAGCCGCTGCCACGACGCCGGAAAATACGAAAAAACAGGCCGGTTTGTCACGATTTTTCACGGCCTTCGATCTCCGTCGTCCGGCCACCATTTCCTACGAGTGAGGTATGGTTTCTCATCTACTCTTCGTGCTGTAGCTGCCTGTTGGATAGGATTTGGCTGATTTCTAGATTTAGCAACTCGATTTCGAACCCTAAGTTGAGCCGATTTTCAAATTGAAATTCCGGCCACTTCTCTCAACTTTTTAGGGTTTGTCCAAGAACAAAAGTGACTCCAAATGAGGTGTTTTACCTAGGGTAGGAGTCTTGAGCCGCGATTATGAGATTTTCTAGCGAAGTGATAATGCTTTGGACACCCACGCGCTGCCAGGGCGTGGGCACTGTAGCAGAGCGGCATTATGTCCCAATGCGATCTCCTAATTACCACGAGCGTGTAGGAATTTGCGGATCCCAATTCGGATAACGTTTGAACCCCGAACGGATTTTACATATCGTGTGTTATCCGGGTTTGATATGTTAGAACCGTTGGATCGCTTCCAAGTTTTTATATGTTGTTTCTTGTATTCCTAGGATCATGTAGGATTTCGCAAATCATGAATCGGAGCCCCGGATGTTCCGATTCATTAACTTAAAGTTTGACCGCCCGGTTGACCGAGCTTCTTCCGTGACTATTCCAGCACTCGAAACCCTTAGTTGGACCTTAGGAATGTTTCGTTCCTCGTGCTTACTTGAAACCCGGGAAATTAGGATTTTTAATTTAAAGTCCTCGTTCGAAGCGTTCGATTTTAATGTCGTGCTCGTATTCTGAAATAGGTAATCCGACTCCGAATACACAGCAGGCGGGACCCTCTCAGGGTCAAGCAGCGTGGGACTACTTGTGAGTGGACTTTATTTTCAAATAAAAAGCATGATTTTATGTTGGAATTTTCATGCATAAGAATTTAAGGATTTATTGGAAGTCATCGTGTACTTTATAGTTGAAACTATTATTTTGGTAAAGTATTTGGGATATATCTGGGTTTTGACATATTTTAAGTATCTTGAGCGTATATAAATGATGATTCAGAAATGGCTATCTATCTTGTGGTTTATGTGTGGGGAGTACTGGGATATTGTTATGAGATGTGGGAAGTGGTGAGATTTAGAATGTCGGGTTGATGTGCTTTAAGCACTACCCTATGTACCTCCCCTGGATTGGAACTTGATTATGGAAATGTGAGATACTTGGATATGTCGGGACCGGGTGCATGCCTTAACAGGGTGTCGCTGTAGACCCTTACTTGGGTAGTCTGCGCACGTAGGACTGTTCCAGGCGTACGGGTCTTGATTCTTCGTCCGTACGTGCTGGGTTAGAGTGTCAGTCCCCCAGTTGGACGGCTCATCCCTAGCCACATGGTCTTTGAGGGCGGTTTACATGTGGTTAGTCAACAATCCCCTGTTGGATTGTTTCCCTGGTACAACTGGGTGTGTTATATATACATACATATATATATATATATATATTATATCTCCTATATAATACATAGATACATATCTATACATACATAGTTACTCATTTGTTCTTGTTTTCTCAGTGAGGATACTTCCTCGCTGGTCGTGCTATTGGGCACGTATTTCAAGAGTTTATATTGAGAAATTATAAGGAAAGGTTTAGATGGTTGATTTGTAGGTTTCACTGTGGATTTCAGATTTAGCTCTGGTTTTGAGCATACTTTATATAATTGTTAATTTGATGGTTTTTAGTGCATTGGTTTTATGCATTGTTTTCTAATCGGTGGGGTTATATTATTTTGGTTTAATGGAACTAAACTTTGTTTTGTCCACTCACAATTTTCTGTTTTGCCCCCCCCAGCCAGTAATTAACTGGAACAAGCAGCAGAGTTGAGTCGTGTGCTCCTGAACCGTGAACTTCAATGCTCCAAGCTTTCGTAGAGTCTCTGTACTTTGTAAATTCGTTAAACTTCCTTTTCTACCTGTTTGTTGAATTCTGTTAGATATGCTCTGTTATTGTCCTGTTAGGGTTGATTTGTGAGGCTGGAGGCCATGGTTTGTAAACACTATGCTTTGTGTAATGCATGCTGGCTTTTGGGTTGTAAATAATTGTGTCCGAGGAAATTTGGGGCGGGTCCTGTCAACAACCCCCATTTACTAAACAAATTTGCAATGGATCAACAGAAAAAGAAGAATTAAAGCAATTTTGAACAATTGTCTCGATCATGTAAACTTCTTTGTCTTCTTCATTGTTTGCGGGCTACTTGCATATGTTGAATATGTTGAGCTCCAGTGTCATGTTCCCAAATGATAGTTGCATAAGTCCATTCCTGCAATTTGTATGGGCATTAGATGTAGCAAGAAATGGTCTTCCAAGAATAACAGGAATTTAAGAACTAGAATGCACAACTGGTTCAGTATCCAAAACTATAAAATCAACTGGAAAATAAAATTTGTCTACCTGAACCAGCACATCTTCCACCGTACCTCTTGGGATTTTGACTGAACGGTCAGCCAATTGCAATGTTACTGAGGTGGGTTTTAATTCACCAAGACCCAATTGCTTATAAACCGAGTAAGGCAATAAATTAACACTAGCACCCATATCCAATAAAGCTTGTTCAATGCTAAAATTCCCAATAATACAAGAAATTGTGGGACAAATTGGATCTTTGTACTTGGGTGGAGTATTAGTTTGAAGAATTGCACTTACATTTTCAGTTAAAAATGCGGTTTTATCAACATTGTGCTTTCTTTTGATAGTGCATAAATCCTTTGAATATGAAGGAATTTGTTTTATAGCATCCAAAAGAGGTATATTGATTTTCACTTGTTTAAAAACCTCCAAAATTTCAGGATTTTGATTTTTCTTTACAGCCTTACGTGCTTGTGGGAATGGAGGAGGAAAAGGGCACTTAACAATTTCAGAATCATTTATTTCTTTTTCATTAATTTTGGATTTTCCTTGTAGGCTTTTTCGTTCTGGCAGCTACTGCGGGCTTGGGCTGCCATAAGGAGAAAACTAAAGAAAATATCCCCCTTGTGTCTGAGTTCGAAAATCAAGCCCCAAGAATGCTTCAAAAGGACAGTAGGGCCTTAGGAAACACCTTGGTTACCTTCACCAACAAAAATAACAATAGCTTACAGATAAATTCTTGGCTTGGCATGAGAAGCTTGTGGCATGGGAGCAAAATCGACATGAGTTTAGCACCGAAGAGAAAATTATGCGTACTTGGGAGAAAAGGGGAGTGTTAAGGTAAGAAATGGAAGGTTTGCAAGAAGATTTGGCTGAGAAAGGAGGGAGAGAGAGGGATGGGTGGCTTGATTGTTTCTTCCGGCAGCTTGATAGAGACTCTGTCAAGTGTTGGAACAATCTGCCAGAAGAAGAAAAATGGGGGAGATGGGCAAGCAAAGCACGAAATTACTGAGTTTTGCAGGTGAGAGAGGAAGCTTGCTCTCCAGATGTGTGTTGTGGCTGGTGGTGAAGTATTGGGTGTTTTGGGTAATTTTCCAACAGCCTGACAAAAGCTATGTCAGACTCTGGAATGGATTGCCATAAGAGAAAATGGGAGAAAATGGAGGCATAGGGCACGAAATTGCAAAGTTTCAGAGATGAGAGATGAAGCTTGCTCTCTAGATGTGGGTTGTCTTTGGTTGGGTAGAAGAGGCCCTCTTTTATAGCCGCTGGAAGCTACCTTTTTCAAGAAACCCTAATGGTTTCTATCCAATTTGGCCAAGTCTTTCCCTTCCTTTCTCCCATCATCCCTTCAATCATCCTATTTTAGTGAAATCCACTCTGCCCATTTGCACAAAATCATGGATTTTTGGGAGCTCAAGGCCCTTTCCCGCAGTTGCCTCAAAACTCCCATTTTCAGCCATCTCCTTCCTTTCCTTTCTTCCTTTTTTTATGGCCAGGTCTGATGAGGTAAAGAGAATGGGTATGCATGCTGGTTCAAATGGTGATTTGCGCTCCAATATCCCTTGGTCCTTTGGAAGTTTTTACTTGAAATTTGTTCCTCCCATGTGCTGGAACTTCCTAGCAGCTCTGCATAGTGGACCTCCAGACTTCCCTTCGTGGCTTTGTTCTTCAGCCAGGTGCTGGAGCTTTGCAGCTCTTCTATTGTAATTGTATAGGCCAAGTGGGTTTATTGAGTAAGTGGGCTATCAAGCATTGGGCTTTTTTGGTTGAGTCAATTGGCTATTTTGGTTAGGATAATTTGGTTGGGATATTTTCTCTTTGTGCTCACCCACATGTTTGGGCCTAAGAAATGGGCCTGAGTTCCGAGGCTCCCAAGCAACCTTGGGACTTCCATTTCTTGGTCCGTCAATGGGCCTCATGTCAACTTGTTACCATCCATACCACAACCCACTCAAGCAAGCCCCAGGCATCTTGCGTGGCTTGGGCCCACTTAAGCTTGTAGCGTGACGTGTTGCTTATTTGATTGGCGTGGCATGTGTGCAAGCGCATATGACGAACTTTCGCGTGCCCAAATCGGGTTTCTTCTCGGTAAGGTATTGCATTGGGCCGAGAATTTATTTGGGCCGAACCGTGGATTTTTTGGGCCTCAACATTAGCCCCCTTGATTATTGGGGCCATGAATGTGTATTGAAATGGTCCAAATAATCAATTTCCAGCCCAAAATAAATTGTAGTGGCATGGCATGGCATGGCATGGGTTTAGGAGCAACTCAAGGATGACCAGTTAAGGGTCTCTGAAATTACAGCCAGGTCTTTTCTGGGAAGGTTGGAGGGGTCGCAATGGTCCCGCTTAAAACCCAATCCTTCTTAAACACCGAGGGTGTTGCCTTAAAGAAATTTCCTAGACACTGTAATTTTGGGTCACTTACTAGAGTTACCAAGAGAAGAAAATGCTTGGTGGATTAGCTCAAAATAACATAGCTTGCATGATTTATTTGCTTGAGTGACTAGAGGGGCTTGATTTTGGATTGTATGCTTGGATGCTTGGCATTGGCATGTACGCTTGGCTTGGGCTTGTATGCTTGGATGCTTGGCATTGGCATGTACGTTTGGCTCGGGCTTGTATGCTTGGATGCTTGGTATTGGCATGTTCGCTTGGCTCGGCCTTGTATGCTTGGATGCTTGGCATTGGCATGTGCTGGAAGGATGTTTGAAATATAGCAATGCTAGAAATTATTTTGTTCGGCGGAATAGGTGCTAGAAATTCTTTGCTTGTGGAGTAGATGCTGACAATACTTTACTTAATGTGGAATAGGTGCTGGAAGAACGTGACTTGGCTTGGCTCTCATGTGGGCAAAATTGTGTTGCCCTTCCTCTTGAATTTTTTATTTGCAAGTGGCTGCTGTCTTTTCCTTTCATTTGGCATGGCATCTTTATTTTCTGATTTTCTTTCACTCTTCTTTCTTCTTCTTCTTCAAGACCCAAATCCGTGGGTATTGTTCATCGACACAGAAGTCAGATGTTTGAAGCTCGGATCAGAAAAGTTCCTTGATAAAAGTTGTTCATCTGCTCGAGTACTATAGCCTGTAAATTTGTAGAATTTGTAGAATTTTCCTGATACCTCAAACCTGGTCTGCAACTTCTGCATTCATCCATGACTGGTGAGTTTCTGCAGATTCTGCTTCTGCATATGTCTTTAACTTATGATGCTTGGATGATTGCGCTTCCTTCACAAAATTTGCTTGAAATTATGTTGTTTATAACATATCCAAAATTGAGGATCATCCACCCATTCTAGTGTTCTCTGCCTCCATTCTTCTGAAGCATGTTCATGAGTTAATGTTGATGCCTTTGTTGCATGCTTGTTTTCTATGCTTGAATGCTTGAGTTCCTCTGTATTTCCCAACATTTGTGAACTATAAATCGAATTTTGAGGTTGACTTTTTGATTTAGGATTCTAGCTTGGTGATAAACAAGAGTCATACAAGCTCACTTAGGTATGCATGCCAAGTGTTTGTCAAAATATCTCAAAGTAGTTTGCTAGCTGTTTTTTGAACTTTTGAAATTTTTCTTTTCGAATCTGAGTTGGAGCTTTTGAGACATAAAAATGGACTTCTCAATTATTATGTTGGAATTGGTCTTGCGTCACTTGAAGAAAAAATGAATTTTCAGTGGAATTTCAAAGTAAGGGCTAAGCTACTGGAACTGTGCAGTTCCTGCGGCATGGGCTGTTTTAGGAATCTGTTTGACATGCTTCCCTAGCTCAAAATGCAACGAAATTTTGGGACAATGAAGCTTGATATGTCTAGTTCTAATCTGGAAAGTTTGGGACTTGTTGGTTGTAAGCTTGATTTCTAGTGATTTTTCAAAGGTGAGATGTTCTAGCTAGAATGGTTGGAAAGCTTGTGTATAAGTTTTGCTTGGCATGTTGCTTTTGTTTGAGAATTTAGCATGTCCTTTCTCTTGGAATTGAGTGTTGATATGGGCATTGGTAGAGGATGATCTTGAGCAATATTTTCGTGAGAGCATGATGTGAAATGGTAAGAGCATGAGTTCTTCAATTTGCTTGAAATGCCTGAATTGCTTGGAATGCTTGAATGAAATGAAATTTCTTGGCATGTGGATTGGTATTACGCCCTGTGAATTTGTCAAATGCTTGATAGATGAGTTTGCTTGAGAAAATTATGCTTCCAGCGCCTCCCTTTGTGTGAGTACCTTTCCGGCGTCTGATTTTGGCTAACGTATTCTCTTGTTTAGAAGCTCCAAAGCATGAGAAAGCATGAGAAGTCTAATTTTCTAGGATTTTGATAGCATGAAAGTGAGTTTTGGTCTCTTGCAACTTGTCTTTGGTAAAAATTATGCTTCAATAGCGATTATGCTTCCGGCACCCCCTTTTCGTTTATGAGTTCCCTTCCAGCATCTGATCTGGCCAACGTACTCCCTTGTTTCTTTTTCAGGCTTGATTTAGAGGTTCCAAAGCATGAGAAATGCCATCTTCTTACTGATTTGCTGGGAACTTGATAGAATAAAGGTGAGTTTTTTGGTTACTTTCACAGATGTAATGAGTTTGTTGAATTGTTGCAAGGATAAATTGAGCTTTGGGGATTAAGGAGCATATACACTATCATGATGTTTGAAATAGGGCAGGGGCTAATAAGATTTGAAATAAAGGAAGTGCCAGAAATTCTTTGCTTGTAGAGTAGGAGCTGGAAGAATGTAAGAAAATATGCTTCTGGCACCTCTATTTTTTTTTTTCCACGAATACCTCTCCAGCATCTGTATCTTTTTTTAAGACTTGATTTAGAGGTTCCAAAGCATGAGAAGAACAAGCTAGTCATTAAGGTCACTTCAAGTGTTCTTTTAGAGGTGCAATGAGGTTGTTTAATTGTTGTAAGGATGGATTGAAATCAGGTAGAGGCTAAGAAGGTTTGAAAATAAGGCAAGTGGTGGAAACAATGATGAATGAATGTATATAGCTTGGACTTGGTTGAAGATGTGAATAATGTTGAATCACAGCTCTTGGAACCGAGGCATAGCTTGGTTTAGCATGAGAAACTTTGAAGTGCTTGTGCTTGACTTTTTTTTTTTCAATTGGCAGGAAGCCCCCAAGTTATTTGGAACTGAATTTTGACTCATCTTTTTTTTTTTTTTTACAGATTTGCTTGGCACGAAGCCCCCAAGTATTTTGTAGTTTGCATATGTAGTTCGCTTCAATGGCATGAATGATGGATTTGCCTAAGCCCCCAGTCCTTGTACAAGATCTGTTTTGCTTGAGAATGGAGATCTAAGACACAAGAAAAAAAAAGCACATTCAGTCACCCATGTTATGCTTGTTTTGCAAAGTAGATAGCCAACAAAAGGAAAAAAAGAAAAAGAAAGAGGGAATGTTCTTATCTCTTTATTTTCTCTGGTTTTCTTCCTTGGAGGCATTGGTGAAGATAATGGCCTGATCTCCAGCAGAGTCGCCAATTTATGTAGGGGCTTTTTCGTTCCGGCAGCTACTGCGGGCTTGGGCTGCCGTAAGGAGAAAACTAAAGAAAATATGCCCCTTGTGTCTGAGTTCAAAGATCAGACCCCAAAATGTTTCGAAAGGGTTGTAAAGCCTTAGGAAACACTTTGGTTACCTTCACCAACGAAAATAATGGCTGCTTACAGATAAATTCTTCGCTTGGCATGAGAAGCTTGTGGCATGGGAGCAAAATCGACATGAGTTTAGCACCGAAGAGAAAATTATGCATACTTGGGGGAAAAAGGGAGTGTTAAGGTAAGAAAGGGAAGGTTTGCAAGCAGGTTTGGCTGAGAAAAGGGGGAGAAAGAAATGGGTGTCTTAAGTGTTCTTCCGACAGCTTGACAGAGGTTCTGTCAAATGTGAGAACAGTCTGCCAGAAGAGGGAAAATGGGAGAGAAGGGAGAATGGAGCACGAAATTGCAAGGTTTTGCATGCAAGAGAGGAAGCTTGCTCTCTGGATGTGTGTTGTGAGAGAGAGAGAGTGAGGAAGAAGATGAGAGCATGGGTGGTTTTAGCATATTTCCAGCAGCTTGACGAAAGCTTCGTCAAGCTCCTGGGCGATTTGACAGAAGAGAAAATGGGAAGCAATGGAAGAACAAGGCTTGAAATCAGAGGGTTCCAGAGATGAGAGATGATGCTTGCTCTCTCTGGATGTGGGTTTTGAGAGAGAGAAAGGAGGAAAATGGAAGAACAAAGCATGAAATTGAAGGATTCCAGGGGGGATGCTTGCGTTCGATCGGTTTGTTGTGTGTTTTGCTGGGAAGAAAGTGGCTCCTTTTATAGGCATTAAAAACCTTAATTTGTCAAGCCACCCTCTCCCTTTTTCCTCACTTTCTTCCATTTACTCTTGTTTGGTGAAATTTCCCTAGCCTGAACCCATAGGCACGCAGCTTTTTGGGGTTTCAAGGTCCTCAGGCAGCTGGGCTTCTCCATGTGGGTGAGGAGTCGCCCACTTTTGTTTCTTGTTTTCTCACCAAAGCTTGAAGAGGAAAGAATGGGTAAGGGTGCTTGGTCAAAAAGGTGATCAGCACATGGGTTTGCTTGGTTTTGGTGGTTTGGCTGCGATATGGTTTTAACAGAGATGCATGACGTTGGATATTTTATAAGGTGCTGGGCTGGGCTGTTTTGTTTCCAGCGGCTTGTGAGTTCCCTTTGATTTCGTCAGACTGCTGGAAGCTTTGGCTAATGTGGGATTTTCTCACGTGTTATGGGCTATTAGGTTTTCTTAAGGTGATGGGCTACTAGGTTTTTCTCTCATGCTTACCCATATGTTTGGGCTCAAGGAATGGGCTTGAGTTTTGGTGCTCCCAAATAGCCCAAAACTTCCACTCCTTGGACCATCAATGGGCCTCGTGAATACTCGTAACCATCCATACCACAACCCGCTCAGCAAGCCCCAGGCGTTCGCGTGGCTTGGGCCCACTTAAGCTTGTAGCGTGGCGTGTTGCTTATTTGCTTGGCGTGGCATTTGTGCAAGCACATATGACGAACTTTCGCGTGCCCAAATCGGGTTTCTTCTCGATAAGGTATAGCATTGGGCCGATATTATATTTGGGCCTAGCCTTGGATTTTTTGGGCCTCAACATTCCTTAATACTTTTTATTTTCAACTTTTTCTGAATCATCTTTCCTAATTATTTTCCCACTATGAAGAGTAGTGATAGCCTTCACATGTTCATACTTATTTTCATTCAAAGAAGAAGAAGGGGTAGTTACCTCTAACTAAGCATGTGGATTGGGTTGGACTTGAGAAGGAAATTTACCCTTTTCTTGAATTGACAGTGAAAAAGTGAGTTTGGAAAGAGTGCTCTTAATCTCACCAATGTCTTATGCATTATTTTGATTTGTGGCAGTTTGGCTTTGCATGAATTGCTTCATAACATCTTCCAAATTTGATGACAATGATTGTCCTTCCACCTGTGGAGAATAATAAAAAGAATTAGATTTTTGTTGAGGCACATTATTATTAGTATTATTTCTCCAACTGAAATTTGGGTGGTTTCTCCATCCTGGATTATAAGTTTTAGAAAAAGTGGATGATTTTTTAAATTGATTCACAAAGTTTGCTTGATCATGCAACATTTCTCTGAAAGCTAGAAGTGTTGGACACTCTTTTGTTACATGTCCCATGACCCCAACAAACTTCACAAATGTCAAAAATTTCTTGACTTGCAATTGAATTAACTTTTTGAGGCAATTTTGATTTTAGAGTTTCAACTTCCCTAGCCATTGTTGCCAATTGAGCTTTGAGACTATCTTCCTCCTTAAGGTGATAAATACCACCACTGGAAGGATTAATATAAGATTTTGCCTTTTGGGAATTAGGCTCAAATGTGTTAGGAGTGCTCCAAATCTAAGATTTCTCTGCAATTTCATCAAGAAAATCAAAAGCATCTTCAGGATCTTTATACATAAAATTTCCATTGCACATCATCTCAATAAATTGTCGATCTTTTGGTGTTAAGCCATCATAAAAATGACTTACCACCCTCCATCTTTCAAAACCATGGTGAGGACATAACATTAACAAATCTTTAAATCTGTCCCAAGCTTGAGGTAAAGACTCAGTGTCTTTTTGAGAAAATGTTGTCATCTGTCTTTTCAAAGAATTTGTCTTTTGAATTGGGAAAAATTTCTTGAAAAATTCAGTTTGCATTTCAAGCCATGTTCCATTTGTTCTTGGCCTTAGAGAATAAAGCTAAGTTTTTGCTTTATCTTTCAATGAAAATGGAAAAAGTTTAAGCAAAATTGTATCAAGCCTACACCCTTGTGTTGGAAAAGTTCCACAACCTTCTTCAAACTCACACGCATGTGAATATGGATTTTCAGATTCCATTCCATGAAAACTTGGTAAAAGTTGTATCATGCCCGGTTCAAAATCAAAAGTTTGACCATTTAACTGAAAAATGATGCAAGATGGCACACTTGTACGAGCAGGATGCAAATAATCATGTAATGTCCTAACAAGTGGATTCTCATCATTATGAACACTATGATTATCTTCATCATTTTGGGGCCCTTCCAATGCATTATTATTATTATTATTCAGCCATTTGTGATGAAATTTGGTCAAATTGAGGTCTCTTTGCAAATCTGCCAAACCAATCACGATATCTCATAAACAAAATAAAGAAGCAATAGATTAAAAAAAAACTAAGACAAAAGCCAAAAAAAAAAAACACCAAAAATAAAAAATAAAATAAAAAATAAAAAACAGAAATGAAAAATTGAGTTTGATAAGCCTTACCGAATTAGCTTTGGAAACTAAAATTGCAAACCTTAACAATGAATTTCCTTGTGCTACTTTTCGCTTTACCGCTCCCCGGCAACGGCGCCAAAAACTACTTGTGTCTACCCAAGTGCAAGTAGTCACATGTAGTAATAATCTTGGAAGTCCAAGTATCGTATCCTCAAGGAGCAGGTAGGCAAATGTCTGCACACAAAGAAATAATTAAAAGTACCAAAATAAAAGTGACAAGCAAAATGGACAAGTAATTTGATTTGATTGTTGTAGAGATTGAGTTTAAAAATGAAATATCAAATGCTAAGGCATCAAGGTTCAATTCTTTAAGCAAAATATGTTTCATGCTCTTTAATCCAAACTAAACTCGATTAAAACTATCATTGAGAAACTTTAACCGGAAGATAAAGAAATTAAAACCAATTTACTTTTTCAATGTTATCTTTTATTAATGATTGTTTAGAAAATGGAGTTACTTAATATCTAACATTTTAATTTAAAAGCATGCTAAGTCAGTTCTTAACAATGAGAAAAATATAATTGAACTCATGAAAAGATAGTAGCACTTAACATCAGTCAAAATAAAAGGATATGAAAATATTGAACAACCAAAAATAAAAGAATTTAGCAATTCATAACGTATATTGGATTAAAGAACAATTCACAAACTTACTCAAAGGACATTCCCTTTAGCCTTAGCTAGAGTTCTAGCAACTCATTACAAAGGAAAACATAACTAAATTTTTGAATGAAATGAGTAAAGAAATCTGTCGTAGAGGTTCCCTTGCCAAATAAGTTGATGGGTGATTTATAGTAGTCAATGAGCTGAGTGGGAAGTTAATACATTCATGCTGGGTAATGAAGGATTTAAGTGAGGGATTAATTGGATTAAACATGTGGTGATGGTGGAGAGTTGGTGGAAAAGAAATAACGGTGAGGTAGTGGGCTTTAAATGGCTATGAATGACATGAAATAGGCTCTTTAGCTTCAACGGTTTTGTCATCTCTTTTCCTTCTTTATAATCAGAATAATCCCACAATCAATTCTTCAATAAAATCCACCAACAATTCTCTTCACACCTGTCTTCAACTTGGACAAATGTATGTTCATCTTTTGGCTTTCCAACTTCCTACAAAAGATAAATTTACCTAATAAGTTCACCAAATTAATATAGAAAATTCATAAATCCAGTTGGTGAGAATAAAATGTAACAACAAGTGAAATTATGTTTATTAAGCCAAAATTATATCATAAAGTCTCCAAAATAATATTAAAAAGATGTAATTTGAGACTCTCATCAACTTCGTGATGAAGTGAAGGATGTGAAGGGAGATTGGGCCTTGTGCAAAGAAGCTGTCTTGAACAAGACCTGGACTCAGAAAGAACCCAAGGTGTTATATTCTTTCAAGCCCAAATCCTATAATGGGAAGAGGGAGGCAAAGGAGCTTGACACGTTTTTTGAGGAATATCGAAAGGTATTTCAAGTATCTCAAGATGGAGGACGATGAGCCCAAGATTACTACAGCAACGTTATTTCTCACTGACAATGCTCTCATGTGGTGGCGTCGTCGATCCATGGAGATTGACCAAGGTACGTTTACACTTGAGACTTGGGATGAATTTAAGAAGGATATTATATTGCATTTCTATCCAAAGAATGCCAAGTATGAGGCAAAGGAGAAGCTGAGATGGCTAAAGAAAACGGGGAGCGTGAAGGACTATGTCGCCACGTTCACCGACCTATTGTTCGAGGTGCCTAGCATGACAGATGAAGATAAGCTCATGTAGTTCATGAGTGGCCTACAGAATTGGCCAAATTGGAGTTACAAAGGAGACATGTCCAAACCTAGTTAGAGGTGTTGTGAATTAATGACTAACTCACTGCCCTTAAAGATCTTGTTGTTGATAGACTTTAGACAAAGAACTCAATGATGGATGAGTCTTACACACACACACAGAAATTAACCAAGCACAAATGACACAAGTGTTTATAGAGGTTCAGAAAATTGCCTACATCCTCTTTGGTGATCACCTTGAGAAATTTCACTAATGAAAATAGGTTACAACTTTGGTTTACAAAGGAAACCCCCTTAGAACACTACCCTCACAATCTGTTTCTCTCACACCCTTGCTCAACACCTTGATACACTTAGAGAACTCTCTTGCTCTCCCCTTGGCTATCTTGACAAAACTGAAAACTCTAACTCTCTCAACTCAGAATTCCAGCTTCTACCACTTACTATTATTCAACTTGTTTTCTCCTCTTGTGTTATCTTACTTCACCCCATTTCCTACACAAGCCAATGGACATAAGATAAGGCACCATCTTTGTCCTCCACGTTCCTCCTTTAGTCAATAACTTAGACTAAATGTCAGATCAAGTAGGTAAATGATATTCCACTCAGCCACCTCCCACTTACACCAGAAAATGGAGAGTGATCTCTTTGAAATAAGATAACCAATTAGCCATGAGTGCTCTCCCAACTATCCAGCAGGTAGTCAACGTTCATTTAACTCAGAAGTGACCCACTAAGCCTCTGAAATCTTGTGGAAAGCGATAGCCCTCGAAAACACAGTTGAAAACACGTAAGAAAACATCACAGCATGACTGGGACGACCGGTCGCCAGAGGTTTTCTCTCCAGACTTTGAATCTGCTTCTAAACGACCGGTCGTAAAAGCCATGAGACTGGTCGCTTGTGCTTCCTGAGACCGGTCGCAAAGAACTAGCGACCGGTCGCTCGTTGATATTGCTCCAGACTTCGAATCTGCTTCAAAATGACCGGTCGCAAATGTCCTGCGACCGGTCGCTTTTAGATAGATTCAAAATCATCCTTCCAGCGCCAAAACACACTTGTATCCTTAGGTGAGCCATTTTTCCAACAATCTCCACCATGGCGAGCCTAATACTCCTTGTGGACATCATTGCCTTCCAGGACATCTGTAAAGTCTTGAGAATCGTCCTGATAACTCTCAAGAACTCCACCTCAATCTTTAGCATGTAACAAGATTGAGCAAGCTCAAACAATGCTTGAACTTTGCTGTTGTGACTGGCTTTGTTAGACAATCTGAAGCGTTCTCCTTTGTATGAACCTTCATTATAGTGATGTCTCCATCATTCACCCAATCCCTTATCCGGTGGTATCGTACATCAATGTGTTTGGACCTTCCATGGAACACTTGATTCTTCACTAAACATATAGCACTTTGACTGTCACTTTGAATCACCACCAAGTCTTGAGCTATCCCAAATTCCTTTGCCAATCTCTTCAGCCATATCGCTTCTTTTGAAGCTTCCGTTAAAGCCATATACTCCGCTTCCGTAGTAGACAAGGCACTAACCGATTGTAACACCGCTCTCCAACTAATCGGTCCTCCACCACAAGTGAAGACATATCCTGTGGTGGATCTCCTCTTGTCTAGATCTCCTGCATAATCAGAATGTACATACCCCGACACACATGCCTTTCCTTGTTGTTTTTCAAACAATATCCCAAGCCTTTTGGTGCCCTTCAAGTACCTGAGAATCCATTTTGCTTGTGTCCAATGTTGTCTTCCAGGATTCGCCATATACCTTGACACCACACTTACGGCTTGGGCTAAGTCGGGGCGTGTGCACACCATTGCATACATGAGACACCCTACCAAGCTTGCATATGGAACTTTACTCATTTCCTCCTTCTCCACATCTGTAGAAGGACATTCCTTAGCACTTAACTTAAAGTGCTCCGCCAAAGGAGTAGACACCGGCTTGCAATCCATCATATTGAACTTTTCAAGTACCTTGGAAATGTACTTGCTTTGTGACAGCCACAACTTGCCTTCATTTCTGTCTCTCCTTATCTCTATTCCTAGGATCTTTTGTGCAGCACCAAGATCCTTCATGTCAAACTCCCTTCCAAGCAATGTCTTCAAATTCTGGATTTTTGACATGTCTTTACATGCAATTAGCATGTCATCAACATAAAGAAGCAAAAGGATGATATTACCATCCTTGAATGCATGAGAGTAAACACAACAATCAGATTCACATCTTCTATACCCAATCTTCATCATGTAAGAATCAAAGCATTTATTCCACTGTCTTGGAGATTGCTTCAGCCCATATAAAGACTTCTTCAACCTACAAACCAGATTTTCCTTCCCTGCTTCAATGAACCCTTGAGGTTGGCTCATGTAGATGTCTTCCTCCAATTCACCATGAAGGAAAGCAGTCTTCACATCCATTTGCTCCACCTCCATGTCCTCTTGTGCTACTATGGAGAGTAGTAGTCGTATAGAAGTATGTTTCACCACCGGAGAGAAGATTTCATCATAATCAACTCCCTCCTTTTGCAAGAATCCTTTTGCCACCAACCGAGCTTTGAATAAGGTGGCACCTTTCTCATGAATTTCTTCTTTCTTCCTAAACACCCATTTGCAGCCAATAACCTTGCGACCTTTGGGTTTAGGAACTAACTCCCAAACTGAGTTTTGGTGTAGAGATTCCATCTCTTGCATCATAGCTTCCATCCAACTTTCCCGTTCCTTGTTCTCAACAGCTTCTTGGAACGTGGTTGGTTCTTCTTCACTAGCATTTAGGGCATAGTGAACTGCATCCTTTTCCCATCCAAACCTTTGAGGTGGTTTGATGGTTCTCTTGGGCCTGGACCGAGCTATAGATGATGGTTCCACCTGTTCTTGAGCCTCTTCTTCTTCTTGAGTGTGTTGTTGATGCTGCCTAGCTTCTTCCTCTTCAATGTCAGACTCCACCTCCTCCTGAACGTCTTCAGTTGGCTGTTTCTGAGAAGTCTTTCTTGACACCTTCTTGAGTGGAACTTCAATGGTTGTTTCTTTCTCAACAACATCCTCATTTGCCTCTGAATTCTTAACTTTGTTCATAGGTATGGTCATCTCATCAAACACAACATTTCTGCTGAGTATCTTCTTGTGGTTCACTGGATCCCACAGCTTGTAGCCCTTCACACCACTCTCAAATCCAATGAAAATACATTCAAGAGACTTTGGCTTCAACTTGGATCTTTCATCACTAGGAATAAGTGCATATGCACTGCACCCAAACACCTTAAGATTCGAATAATCGATTGATTTATTAGACCATACCTCCTCTGCACATTTGAACTCAAGATTTCTTGAAGGCGATCGGTTAACCAAATAGGCAACGTGGTTAACCGTTTCTGCCCAAAAAGATTCGGGCAACCCTGCATGAATTCTCATACATCTCTCACGCTCCATGAGAGTTCGGTTCATCCTCTCCGCAGCTCCATTTTGTTGGGGTGTCTTCTTCACGGTAAAGTGCCTTTTAATGCCTTCATTTTTGCAAAACTTAAGGAACTTGCTGTCCTTATATTCACCACCATTGTCACTCTTTAGGATCTTGATCTTTCTTCCGGTTAGGTTCTCTACTTCCGCCTTCCACTCTTTGAATTTGGTGAAGACCTCAGATTTCTCCTTCATGAAGTAGACCCAAACCTTCCTTGAAAAATCATCCAAGAAAGTCACGAAATAGCGAGCTCTACCCTTCGATTTAACCGGTGATGGCCCCCATACATCCGTGTGAATATAATCTAGCACACCTGTGCTTTCTTCCTCTTTGTTTCGCTGCTTGAAAGCTATCTTTGATTGCTTTCCCATGGTACAAAATCTGCAGAACTCCAGCTTGCAACTTTGAACACCTTTCAACAATTTTCTGTTGTGTAGTTCCTGCATGCCCCTCTCACTCATATGCCCTAGCCTCAAATGCCAAAGCTGAGTTTCATCTTTCGAGTCCTTGCTTGTAGATACAGCTGATCCACCTATGATTGTTGTACCACACAACCTATATAGACAGGTAGGTTGAATCTCTCCCTTCATAATCACAAGTGAACCTTTTGAGACTATGAGTTTCCCTCCATTTGCTTTGAATGAGTAACCATTCTTATCAAGAGTTCCAAGGGAAATGAGATTCTTACACAACTTTGGAATGTGCCTCACCATTCCAAGTGTCCTAACAGCCCCATCATGCATCTTCACCTTGATTGTACCGGTGCCTTTGACTCTACACATTGAGCCATCCCCCATCATCACTTCACTGCTATCTTCTTTCTCATACGTGTCAAACCACTCCTTGTTTGAGCACATATGATATGAGCATCCGGAATCCAAAATCCAATCGGAAGAGGAACACCTTGAAGAATTAGCCAATGCATTTGTTTTAACATTGCTATTAACACACAAAAGCTCACCATCACTTTATGTGACATCCTCAGCTGTGTTTGCTGCATTCTTCCCTTTGTTCTTCTTCTCCTTCCATATGGGGCAATTCTTTTTCCAATGCTCCTTTGACCCACACTCGAAACAACCTTCCTTTGCCTTGGATTTGGACCTTCCTCTATTGCCTTTCTTGCCTTCACGCCTCTTTGAACGACCTCTCTCTCTGGTCTTTGCAACTAGACCTTCACCTTGAGAGTTTTCTCCCGAACGTTGAGTCATCCTGTGGTGTGTCATGATGTCTTGCACCACAGGCTCAAAATCAAGAGTAACCTTTCCGAACATAAGAGTGGTTCGAAAGTGTTTATAGGACGAAGGTAAGGATGTCAACAACATAAGAGCCTTATCCTCCGGACTATAATTCACATCCATTCTCTGCAAGTCAGCAACACATCTATTGAAACTACTTAGATGTTCCATTAGATTTCCTCCCTCCTCCATCTTAAGATTCAGGAGCTCTTCCTTGAGGAAGAGTTTGTTGGACAACGATTTCCCTGCAAACATCTCTTCGAGCTTCTCCCATGTTTGCTTCGCTGTATCCTTTATCACGTTGATGAGCACCTCATCGGAGAGATAGTTTTCGATGGCTCCTCTGGCTAACTCGTGAAGAACTCCCCACTCATCATCCGTCATGCTTGCTGGCTTCTTCTCCTTGCCAACCAACACAACATGGAGTTGTTGTTGTGTAAGAGCTGACTTCATCCTTCGTTGCCAAAGAGTGAAGTTCTCCTTCCCTGTGAAAGGCTTTAACTCCACCTTCATGCTTGCTGCCTGTGGTTGCTTCAGATGCTGTGAACTGCTACCACTCTCAGCTTCCATGTCACTTGCCATCTTTAACACACTAGCACTCCAAGAGAAGAACTAGCTCCAGCTGCCAAACACAGCTCTGATACCACTTGTTGTGAATTAATGACTAACTCACTGCCCTTAAAGATCTTGTTGTTGATGGACTTTAGACAAAGAACTCAATGATGGATGAGTCTTACACACACACACAGAAATTAACCAAGCACAAATGACACAAGTGTTTATAGAGGTTCAGCAAATTGCCTACATCCTCTTTGGTGATCACCTTGAGAAATTTCACTAATGAAAATAGGTTACAACTTTGGTTTACAAAGGAAACCCCCTTAGAACACTACCCTCACAATCTGTTTCTCTCACACCCTTGCTCAACACCTTGATACACTTAGAGAACTCTCTTGCTCTCCCCTTGGCTATCTTGACAAAACTGAAAACTCTAACTCTCTCAACTCAGAATTCCAGCTTCTACCACTTACTATTATTCAACTTGTTTTCTCCTCTTGTGTTATCTTACTTCACCCCATTTCCTACACAAGCCAATGGACATAAGATAAGGCACCATCTTTGTCCTCCACGTTCCTCCTTTAGTCAATAACTTAGACTAAATGTCAGATCAAGTAGGTAAATGATATTCCACTCAGCCACCTCCCACTTACACCAGAAAATGGAGAGTGATCTCTTTGAAATAAGATAACCAATTAGCCATGAGTGCTCTCCCAACTATCCAGCAGGTAGTCAACGTTCATTTAACTCAGAAGTGACCCACTAAGCCTCTGAAATCTTGTGGAAAGCGATAGCCCTCGAAAACACAGTTGAAAACACGTAAGAAAACATCACAGCACGACTGGGACGACCGGTCGCCAGAGGTTTTCTCTCCAGACTTTGAATCTGCTTCTAAACGACCGGTCGTAAAAGCCATGAGACTGGTCGCTTGTGCTTCCTGAGACCGGTCGCAAAGAACTAGCGACCGGTCGCTCGTTGATATTGCTCCAGACTTCGAATCTGCTTCAAAACGACCGGTCGCAAATGTCCTGCGACCGGTCGCTTTTAGACAGATTCAAAATCATCCTTTCAACGCCAAAACACACATGTATCCTTAGGTGAGCCATTTTTCCAACAAGAGGCAATTGCTGCAGCTGAGTCTCGTGTTGAGTTCAAGAAGAATGATCAAGGTGACTCCAAGTTTAAAGGAAAGAAAGATAGTAGTGGATCTAGTGGGGGTGACAAGAAGCCGAAAGAGGGTAGCAAGTTAGGAGATAAGTCCGACAGTCACAAGTCATCCGTGAAGAAGAATGACAAAGGTGACAAGGGGAAGGACAAGTCGAAGCTAGCTTGCAACTTGTGCGATGGACCGCACATGATGCGGGATTGTCTGTAGTAGAAAGCCTTGAATGCTATAAACCAATAGAAGGAAGATGAGGTCAACAGGGAAGCAAGAATGGGGGCCATTCATCACATTACTGCCCTACAGGCCAAAGTCACTCAACCACAAGTTCAAGCTAAAGAAGTGATGTTCGTCGACGCCATGGTGAATGGCAAGACAACTAGTTGTCTAGTGGATGCAGGTGCCTCGCACAACTTTATATCAGTGTAGGAAGCAAAGAGACATGGATGTCAAGTCTCGAAGGAAGCAGGCAATGTGAAGATGGTGAATTCGACTGCCAAACCAATTAATGGAGTAGCTCGTGGTGTGGAGCTACACATTGCTACTTGGAAGGGAGTAGCTGACTTCTCCGTGATCTCGATGGATGACTATGATGTTGCGCTAGTAATGGAGTTCATGGACAAGGTAAAGGCATTTCCTATTCCATTTTACAATGCTATGTGTATAGCACAGGGTGGAGCAATGCCATGCATGGTGCCAGTGGTGAGGCAACAAGGCGAGCCAAGGCTTTTCTCAACGATGCAATTTTCCAAGTCATGGAAGAAGGGTGAACCGACGTTCCATGCATCTATGAAGATAGATATAGTTGAGAAGGAAGTCCAACCAGTCCCAAAAGCTGTGGAGGCAGTCCTTAAGGAGTTTGCAGATGTCATGCCCAAGGAGCTGCCCAAAACCTTACCACCTAGGAGAGAGGTGGATCATGCCATTAGTTGGAACCGGGTGCCAAGCCCCCTGCCAAAGCGCCGTACCGGATGGCACCTCCTGAGTTGGAGGAATTGAGGAAGCAATTGAAGCAGTTGCTGGACGCTGGGTACATCTAACCGTCCAAAGCCCCTTATGGTGCCCCAGTCCTATTCCAGAAGAAGAGAGAAGGGACATTGAGGTTGTGCATCGACTACAGGGCGCTAAACAAGGTGACCATAAAAAACAAGTATCCAATCCCTTTGATTGCAGATTTGTTTGATCAATTGTTTGATCAATTGTGACAAGATATGGGTCTTACGAGTTCCTTGTCATGCCGTTTGGCCTGACCAACGCCCCTGCAACCTTTTGCACTCTCATGAACAAGGTATTCCATCCTTTCTTGGACAAGTTTGTTGTGGTTTACATCGATGATATTGTGGTGTACAACAATTCTTTAGAGGAGCACCTCAAGCACTTGTAGAAGGTGTTCCAAGTTCTAAGAGAGAACAAGGTATATGTGAAGAAGGAGAAGTGCTCATTTGTCCAAGAAGAGGTAGAGTTCCTTGGTCACAAGATACGAGGTGGACAATTGCTCATGGAGGAGGGCAAGGTGTGAGCCATTCAAGAGTGGGAGCCACCAACCAAGGTACTTGAGTTGCGGTCTTTCCTTGGATTTGTCAACTACTATCACAGATTCATCAAGGGATATTCAGCCATTGTCGCCCCCTTGATGGATTTGCTGAAGAAGAACAAGACGCGGCAATGGACGCCCCATTGCCAGCATGTCTTCGATGAGTTGAAGATGGCACTTATGGAGGAACCAGTGCTGAGACTTCCCGATCTTAGAAAACCTTTTGAGGTACACATTGATGCATCAGATTTTGCTATTGGTTGTGTACTCATGCAGGATGGACACCCATTGGATTTTGAGAGTCGAAAGCTCAATCACACCAAGCGGAGGTATACCGTTCAAGAGAAGGAGATAACAGCCGTAATGCACTGCTTGCGGACTTGGAGGCACTATTTACTTGGTTCTCAATTCGTGGTCAAGACTGATAATGTTGCCACAAGCTACTTCCAGTCCCAACAGAAGTTGTCACCCAAACAGGATAGGTGGCAAGACTTCTTGGCGAAGTTTGACTATAAATTGGAGTACAAGCAAGGGAAGACAAATGTCGTTGCCGATGCCTTAAGCCAGAAGACCGCACTAGTAGTTGTTGTACAACCCCAAAGTTCTCTCATGCAGAGGGTAAGAAAAGGCTTGTTGCATGATCCCCAAGCCAAACGTCTGTTGGAGCTTGTCAAAGATGGGAAGACAAGAAGATTTTGGCTGGCTGATGGTGTTCTCTATGTAACAGGGAAGAGAATCTATGTTCCAAGATGGGACAATATGAGGTGAGAGCTACTGAAGGAGTGTCACGACTCGCAGTGGGTGAGACATCCAGGCACTCATCGAACTTTAGCATTGATGAGTGATGCTTATTGCTGGCCACAGATGAGGGAAGATGTAGACTCATTCGTGCGGACTTGCCTTGTATGCCAACAAGACAAGACATTGCAGAAGCAGCCGAGTAGGTTGCTAGAGCCACTTTCTGTTCCAACCAGACCATGGGAGAGTTTGTGCATGAACATCATCGTGAATCTACACAAGTTAGAGGGCGTGGAAAAATTTTGGTAGTGGTCGACAAGTTCACCAAGTATGCTACCTTCATCTCCGCACCGACAGATTGCAAGGTGGAGGAAGCTGCACGCTTGTTTCTGAAGCATGTGGTATTGGGGGATTCCCAAGAGTATTATCAATGACTGTGACACTCTCTTCACTAGTAAACTTTGGATGGAGCTCTTCAGGCTACTTGGCTCACACTGAACTTCTCTACCAGCTTTCACCCACAGACAGATGGTCAGATGAAACAGGTGAATGCATTGTTGGAGTTATACTTGCGGCACTATGTGAGGGCCAACCAACAAGATTGGGCAAATTTGCTGGATGTTGCTCAATTCTCGTACAACTTATAGCGATCGGTGTCGACAGGGTCAAGTCCTTTTGAGTTGGCAACGGGACAACAACCTATGACATCGAACACAATGGTGTCAGGCTACATGGGGAGTAGCCCTGCTGCATACAAGACGGCCAAGGACTAGCAGGTGACTAATGAGCTGGCTCGGGCTCAATTGGAGAAGGCAACTCAGAAGATGAAGAAATGGGCGGACAAACATCGGCGAGATGTTGTATTCCAACCAGGTGATCTGGTCTTTGTGAAGCTCAACCCCTCTCAACACAAGTCCACTAGAAAGGTACACAAGGCGTTGTTGAGGAGATATGAGGGCCAATTTCCTATCCTTCAAACAGTGAGAAAAGCTGCTTACCGTGTGGAACTACTGCCACGATTAAAGATTCATTCGGTGTTTCGTGTGAGCAATCTCAAGCCCTACCATACTGACCTCGAGGAGCCAAGTCGTGGGGAGTCTCAACGAGCTTCGCCTTTAATGGTGACTTCATTTGACAGGGAGGTCGAGTGCATCATGGCCAATCGTGAGGTGCGACGCAAAGGTGTACCGAGGTACTTTGAGTGCTTTGTCAAATGGAAGGGCATGCCAGAGTCCGAAGGTAATTGGGAGAAAGAAGAGTCCTTGTAGCAGTACAAGGACAACATGTCAACATTCGAACGAGAAGGAACTACCTCGACGACGAGGACGTCACCAGATTGGGTGGGGGAGAATGTCACGGCCTGCATGTTGAAGGCTCAACCCAACAACTATGGGGCCAACTTAGAGGATCCATTTGTGAAGGTCAAGCCCCACAAGAGAAGCTCAAGGCCCAGCCCGTCTGATGGATCATCCTAGCTATCTTAGCCCACATGTCTAGATTCAATGTACAGTAGTAGGTAGATTCCGGATCGTTAGATTGTATCAATCCTAGCCCTTCATTGTGGTGGTAGGAGGGATAGGATCTCTATATAAGGAGGATGTCTCATTGTGTATCCTGACCCCCTTAACTTGTAAAGCATTGAGTAGCAATACAAACATATATTCTCCCAAACTCTCTTGAGTGTTCTTTAGTGTTCTTATTGTTCTTACTCTTGTTATAGCGTTCTTGCTTGGTTCGATCTTATTTTGTAGGAAGGAAGGCTGACTTAGCTTGTTCGAGAGGCAATCAAGTCTAATGCCGCACGGAAGGAAGACTTCAAAAAAGTCATCCCGTGACACTTAGGATGCTTGAATGTTAACCCACCACTTACTTAAAGGGTGCTCTTCTGCATCTCCATTAGGACACTTCATTGTAGTTGTCCTACGTCTCTCTTAGGATGCTTGTGGTCAGTGGCCTACTTGGCCTGCATCTCTCTTAGGACACTTCATTGTAGTTGTCTTGTGTCTCCCTTAGGAAATTTTGGACAGTGGCCTACTTGGCCTTCGTCTTACTTAGGGTGCTTCATTCTAGTTGTCTTGCATCTCCCTTAGGACGCTTGTGGACAATCGCCTGTTTTGCCTATGTCTCCCTTAGGATGCTTCATTGTAGTTTGTCTTGAACACTTCGTTGAATGAAAGCTTGAACTTGTACTGATGTTTGTTGTGATTACATATCGCTTTATTGAATGGAAATAAATGGACGAACAGGGAAAAACATCAAAAGTAGCTTTGCCTTCAACTATGTTGGAGACGGCTTGGTTGCTTGCTGGGGATCAAGCTGGTAAGCGGAGGCTTTACTGGTAGTATCTTCAGAGATGATGAGCATTCCACTATCTTAGAATTTCCTTCCCCTCTAAGATGTCAAGTGTATAGCTCTCTTTGCCCCCAGATCGGCTGATCATGTAAGGACCTTCCTAACTGGGTTTCATCTTCTTCGATCCTTACCTTTGTGCTAAAATGAAAGCTTTTCTAAGCACAAGGTCACCAGGTTTGAATTGTCTCACTTTGGCTCTCTTGTTGTAGGAGGACATCAACTGTTGCTGATAAGTTGCTACTCAAACAATGGCCTTTTCTTGTTCTTCTTCAAGCAGTCAAGGTTGACCTTTATCTGCTCACAATTTTGATCAATGTTGCCCACCTCGATACTCATGGATGGAACAATGATATGAGGGGGAATGATTGCTTTAGTTCTGTAGGTGAGGGAAAATGGGGTTTCGTCGGTTGATCTCCTGTTGGTAGTACAATAAGCCGACAAGACTTCAGGCAGCTCATCCACCCATCTAGTTTTTCTTTAAGTAGTCCAACTTGATCTTGTTGGATGTTTCCACTTGGCCATTTCCTTGCGGATATCTAAGAGTTAATAAGTGCTACTTGATGCCATACTTTGCGAAGAACGTGGTGATCTACTTGCCAATGAACTGTGACTCATTGTCATTGACCAACAACTGCGAGTAGCCAAACCAGTAGATCATGTTCTTCCAGATAAACCGCTCTACGTCGGCTTCTTTAGTAGAGAACAGAGCTTCGGCCTCGATCCATTTAGTGAAGTAGTCGGTGATGACGATCATCATGTCTTTCTTAGCAGCTGCCGGCAACATGGAACCTACTAAATCAATGCCCATTGCATGAATGGCCATGGGCTATTCTGCAGGTGTTATACTTTGACTGGTAAGCTTGGGACTAGCTTGTGGAGTTGGTATCGATCACATCTTTTGACATACTCCATAGAATCATGGTGCATGGTAGACTAGAAGTAGCCTATGCTGAGAGCCTTCTCGGCGAGTAACTTGGCCCCAGCTTGATTTCTACATAACCCATCATGGATTTTGCAGAGCATTTAGAGAGTTTGTGGGTACTTGTTGCAGGTGAGATGAGGACCGGAATATGATCTTCAAACAAGCTTGTTTTCCTTCATGTAGTATCTTGCTGCTTTTTGCTTGATTTTTCTAGCCTCGAACTTCTCTCTTGGAAAATTTTTGTTCACCAAATAGTTGATGATGGGGTCTTGGCAGGTAAGGTCTTCATTGATCTGCATCAGGTTTGGCTGCTCTGCCTTTTCAATGCTGATCCCAGGCTTGCTTGTGCATCTGCATATGTGTTCTCTGCTCTGGGAATTTTTTGGATGGTGAAGGTATGGAATGCCTTCAAAAGTTCTTGGACTTTTTCGATGATGTAGGAGGTCTTTGGTTTGTCGTCTTCGTGCGTCATGATTTTATTGTAGCCAGAGTAGGCGTCCATGAAGCTATGTAGTTGGTTACCGAAAGTTGAATCTACATGCTAATTAATCAATTATTGGTTGTGGAAAGTTGTCCTTCAGGCATGCCTTGTTAAGGTCGGTGTAGTCCACACACACTCTCTACTTGGCTTGGTCTTTCTTTATCACTAGAACAATGTTCGCTAACCACTACGAGTACAAGACTTCTTCAATAAAGACGACAGCTAGGAGCTTGTCAATCTCGGCTTCAATGATGGCTAGGGGTGGGCACGATCCGGTTTGGACCGGTTTTCATAAAAAAAATGGAACCTGAACCGAAAATGTAGACTGGTCCAGTTTGGACTGGTTTTGCTTAAAATCCACACAGAAATCCGAACCAACCCGGACCTGTCCAGTTCCGGTTTGGTTCCTACGGTTCCGATTTGGGATTTTTTTATTATAAATTTTTACAGACTTACCAAAAATGTATTTATACACTAACATACCCCAAATTTGAGGTTCCATCAAGCTTTCAACACATCAAAATGAATCTAACTTCAACAAAAATACAATTCAAATTCAATCCAACTTCAACATATAAATTACAATCCAAAATAAATTACAACCCAAATTCAATCCAAATATATATTACAACCCAAATTCAATCCAACTTCAATAAATTCCTCCTAATATTGAAAAGTAGTTGGAGTTGTGGTGCTAGGTGTGGATGAACTCATAATATCTACATAAAAAAACATAAACCCATTAAAACATTAGTCAAACATAAACCATGATATTAACAATTAACAACACCTCAATTATAAAAAAAAAAAAAAAACAAAAAAAAAAACAGAAACTTAAATATTACACAATCGAACTAAACTAAACAAAACACTTATATTTAAAAAATATAATAATATTTCCCAATTAAACTTCATGCATCAATCAATTGTATTTATCATATTTCCCAATTAAAAAAATAACTATGTACATCATATCATATATTTAATTTCATTTCCCAAAACTTGTATTAATCAATTTTTTTGATAAGCTGCCACTACAACAAGCAAGTGGTGGCAATCAAGCATGATATTTCAAGCCCAAGAACAACGAAAATGTATCTATCCCAACGAATTTGCAGAGAGGTGGGAAAAAAATTAAAGAAAACCCAAGAACACAATCCCTATGATCTCAACTCTCACACTTTTTTTTTTTTTTTTTTTTGTGAATATAGCCAAATAGATGCACACACAATCAAAACTTACCTAAACAAATGCAAAACCACATAATCAAATAGCTGTGTGAGAGAGAGACAGGGAGAGACAGAGATAGAGACAGAGAGACAGAGAGGAACAGTACTTGAGAGAGAGACAGAGAGAGCTATACCAGATGAATAGGTGGAAGTTGTGATTGCTAGAAGCTGGGAGCGAATGGAATCTCTGATTTTGCTGGAGGACAGAGAGGGTAGTCAGAAAATCGATTTGGGAGAAAAGAAAAAAAAGAGAGACAGAGAATGAAACCTGCGTGATGGCGGCGGTTGAAGAGAGGCTGAGAGAAGAGCTATAGAGAGGCGTGACGTGATGGCTGAGACTGAGAGAGAGGTTTTGGCAGAGGGCAGCTGTGTATGAAGGAACGAAGAAGAAACGAAATGGAAAAGAGGAAAACAAACGAAGACAAAAATACCTAGGTCATTCAGCGTCTTTTTTTTCCCGTGTGATCCTCTGTGTGTGTGCCCATCGTAATAGCGTACACACCCAAGAAAATATTTATATAATTTCTAATATAAATATATATAAATTAATTTTTTGGACCGGTTCCTAAGGATGAAAAATCGGAATCGAAACCGGATTGAACCGTTTTTTACTTTTACGGTCAACACGATTTTTTACGGTTTTTTTCGGATTGGTTTGGTTCGGTTTTGCAGTTTTGCGGTTCTAATGCCCACCCCTAATGATGGCAACTCGCTCAGGAGTCATGTTGCATCTACTTTGCGCACTAGTCTGCTGGCTGGGTTGACATGAAGGCGATGACAGATCATTTACGAATTGATGCCTGAAATGTCAAATGGTGACCATACGAACACGTCTTTGTTGTTTTAGAGGTGGGTGGTTAGCTCTACCTTCTCTCTAGCTTGTTAAGATAAAGGGTTACTAGCTTAATGTACTCCTCGGGCTTCCATCCTTCTTTACATGAGACCTCTGGACGGATTTCCTTATCTTGGTCTTGGCTCTTTAATTGCTAAGGGGATGGCTATTCCCTTTCCCTTCTAGTATGCTCGACTGTTAGGAATGGGATCTGCTTCCTCCCATACCTGTTTTGTCCAAATTACCGGTATGAACTGTGCTTGCTTGCTCTTCTTCAACCTTTCAACTGAGAATCTTCTCACCATTGTCTGATCGTTGTCGATCTGCCTGACACCGCTCCTCAGGATTGGGTAGCGAATTTTCTGGTGCGTGGCAGAGATGATAGCGTTGATCTTGCCAATCTATGGTCTGCAAAGGATGTCATTGTAGGAGGAGACCTCGTCGATGATCATGAATGTATGTACGCTTATCACTGATGCAGAGTAGACATCAAGCTCTACCATTCCTATAGTGATCGAGGTTGCTCCATTGAAGCTGGGTTAGCGACCTTGCTGACTTGTTGATCTTGGCATCGAAGCCCATCTACTAGACTATAAAAAGTTGCAAGATATTGGTCGTGCTGCCTTGGTCCACATGAATTCGCTCGATCATGGATTGCATGGTTTGGATGCTTATTAATAGGGCGTCATTATGTGGCAAATCAAGTCTGATAAGAACCTTCTTCTAGGAACCCAATCACGGGATTGTCTTCTATTGCTGGGTAGCTGGTTAATACTTGGGAGATCATTGTTTCCTACTTAATCTTCCTCTTCTTTTCCTTGCTGGTCAGGCTTGTGTTAACCTTATGACCTTCAAGGGAGGCTCCTTGGCTGCATTGCGGTCCTCGATCTGCTGGATGACCTTCTTTGACACAAACTTCGTGCAATGGCCCTCTCTGACTAGGCTCCTTGAGGTGATTTTTTCCAAGCATAGCACTCGTATGTATAATGCCCATGTGTTCCATGAAAGGAGCAATATTTGTTGATATTCCTTTTATCTAGATCCCTCTTCAACCAGGGCTTGTCTTTCACTTAAACTAGGATATGATTTATCGGGATAGTGAACTTTGTGTAGCTTTCATCTGCCAAGGCACCCTCTTGGGGTTGTGCTTTGTGCTTGTTGTTGTTCTTGCTACTGAACTTGTCATTTCTCTAACCTGCTTACTTGGAGGGTTGATCAACTTGTTTAGCAGCCTTTTTCACAGTGATTTGATCATCATCCCAGAGTGTGTAGCATTCCGTGGTTGCGAAGACCTCTACCAATGTTTGGCTAGGAGCAGTAGTCAGCTCGAGGTACAAGTCGTGCTCGGTTGGCAAGCCCTTCTTGAAAGATGAAGACGCGATTCGATCATCGCACCCCGCGATATTAGCTTTCTCTGCCTTGAACCTTTTGATGTAGTCTCGGAGGGACTCATCAGGCTTCTTGCGTAGGTTGAACAGGTGGTCAGCATGTTTTGTGACCATCTGGTACGAAGTGTATTCCTTTGTAAATACTAAAGATAGCTCCTTGAAGAAGCTGATCGACTTGTTCCTGGCAAGGTCATCGTAAAAACCTTGCACATCAGCGCATCCTCAAATTTGTAAGGAATCATGACACTTTTGAAATGTTTCAGATGGCTCTCGAGGTCGGAATTCCCTTTGAATGGTGTGATATATGGCGTTGTGAATCATCTTGGTGGGGCCGCTTGCTCGATCTCATTGGTGAAAGGAGAGGAGTTTACTTGATCTACCTCATTGCGCCAGGCATCCTCCAAGTCTCCTCCAACCTTTAAGTCTCGAAGTCAGTTATTCATGAGCTTCTCAATGTCCTCCACTCGCAAGGCTTGCGACTCACGTCGATGTCTCCCATGATGCAAGCATCGCTGATCGACCTTCTTATTGTCTCTCGGGGGTTGATCTCCTCAGTTGTCTTGCCAACTCGGCGTATTGGTGGACTAAGCTTGTGAAGGATCCCATTTGGCCTATCACTGTGAATTGTCTCTTCCAAAAAGAGCCGGTGATAATCTTTCTTCATGCACATCTTGAGGGGGATCATGAGGCTGATATCCATGTGGGCCCAACCTCGCATGAGTACTTCCTTGTAGGCCCAAATTGGCATCAACATCGAATCTCGGGCCCAACCTCTAGTGCAAATTGGTCTTGGGACCTATCCTTGAGCGAAGATTTGATCTACTTGGATTGGAGCTCATAGTTGCTTACGACATGCTGATCGGTTCATAATTGTATATCATTTTGTACCCTTCTAGCTTATGATTTGGTTATGTTTTTGAGTTAAACTTGTACTTTTAATCCTTTTTGTGTTTATCTTTCAGCTTTAGGGAACAATGATGGCTTTGGATAGGAAATGATGCAATCCATGCATGTTAAGGCCTAATTTGGATGAATGGATGAAGAGCTTAAAGACAAACTCATTTTGGCTACAGCCCCCTGCCAGTCCAGTTCCGTAGGTCATATTGCAAGCATTGTTTCAACAACCTACATAGCTCGAATGAGGCCATATTCTTCATGAAAGTTGTTCCAATTGGTGTGTACTATAACATATCCAAAATTCAGCCCCATTGGATAAATCTGGAGTCCGTTACCTAGCAAACACAGAACCATGCTCAGGATGGATCTTATCAGCGCGGAAAATGAGTTAGCAATTTGTTTCGGCCTTAACTTCTTCCTCCGACCTTGGATTGGCCCAAATAACATATGGCTGGAAAGAAGACATTCTGAACTTCAATTTGGAGTGCTTAAAGTCCTAATTTGATTAAGAGAAGCCCAAGTTGTAAGCCCTTGAAGTTGCTGGTCATGCTGACCTTAGCATGTGCTGGTTGGATGCTTGGTCATGGTGAGCTAGGTATGAGCTATCATTTCTGGTTGGAAGCTTGGTCATGGTGACATGAAGATGAGCTAGGGCTGCTGGTGGGATCTATTGGTGAAGTGCATCACCCAATTTAGATTTTCTAATACAAGTGCATCAACCATTTCAGATTTTATAAAACAAGTGTTGTATGCATTAGCCATATTGAATTCAGATTTTCACTTCCCCTAGGCCTATAAATAGGGAAGTTCTCTAAGCTTGTAAACACACCCCAAGGGGGGGAGCTCTCAAGCACTTCTCTAGAGCTCCCTTCCCTTCTCTCCCTCAAATTCTCTTAGTTTCCCTTTGTAGTTCTCAATTGTTGTAATAAGATCATTCTATTAAATTTTCTTTGTACTAAATATCAAACATCTCTCTACTTCCCTTCTCTTCCAAAAGTCTCCATGTCTCAAACACTTCACAAACACATTTCTCTTCCTTCCCTAAGTTCTCAAATTCTCCAAGTTCACAAACATCCTCCAAGTTCTCAACCACTCTCTTCCAAATCCTCAAAGTTCTCAAACATCTCTCTACTTCCCTTCTCTTCCAAAAGTCTCCATGTCTCAAACACTTCACAAACACATTTCTCTTCCTTCCCTAAGTTCTCAAATTCTCCAAGTTCACAAACATCCTCCAAGTTCTCAACCACTCTCTTCCAAATTCTCAAAGTTCCTAAACACTCTCTTCCAAATTCCCCATGTCTTAAACACATTCCCTTCCAAAATCCTCAAAGCTCTCAAACACATGTTCTTCCAAAATTCTCTAAAGTTCCCAAACACTTTCTTCTCCCTCCTCAAAGTTCTCAAACACTTCCCTTCTCTCCCTCAAATTCTCTTAGTTTTGCTTTCTAGTTCTCAATTCTAGCTTTCTTTAATGTTTTCTTAGTTGTAATTTATTTTTCTTGTAATGTACATTCTTTCTTAAGTATTCAAGTTTAATTAGTTTCCAAGTTTCAATTATGGTTTTTGTTCTTATTCATTATGCTTATAAGTTAATATGCTAGTTTGAATGATTGATCACCATTTAGGCTTGCATGTTAGCTATCTTGGTTTGAATTAAGAGTATACACCATGCTTTAATTCGAATTGAACTATGAATAGGAAGAGTATGTATGGACATTCGACAACAGGGATTAGATACATGCTTGGTTGTTTAAAATGTTCTTCTATGCTTAATGGGTTCCTAATGCTTAATTTTAGGTTAGACAACAAATGATCAAATTAGGGAATTAGGAACACAAGGTTATGACCACACACCATGGCTTAATCATACTTTAGCTAGAATCAATCCATTAATCTAATTGAACTTGGGAACTTATTTGCTTAAGTTACTTATTTCTTTCTTCCTTGTTTTATGTTCTTTGTTTTTGTTTCTATTTTGTGTAGGGAAACTAAATTGGATCATTCAATCACTAATCCCTGTGGAATCGACCTCGCACTTACATATGCTATACTACCAACGGTTCGTGCACTTGCGAGTATCACAAGTTGAGGATGCAGCTTAATCCATTTTGGTGGAGCTAAATCTACGCAACAAGTTTTTGGCGCCGTTGCCGGGGATCGGTAACATTGTTTGATTCTATTTGGCTTTCCTACTTTATTTTTTTTTCTTAACTGGACAATTTCAAGTTTTAAAGTTAATGACGTTAATGGACAAGTTGTGTTTGTAGTCCAACAGAAAAGGACAATTGCCCAACAAGCAAGAGAACTGGGTTTAAGTCCCAGCTTACACAACCCATTGGTGCTTGTTGCTTTGAAGCATGGAATTGGACGTGTGTTGATTTTTCCTTTTCATTTTTAGTTTTTTTTTATATTTCGTAATCCTTTAATTCTGTTTCAAGTTTTTTGTGTTCGTTTTAGCAATTTATGATAGCTTAATAAAAATGGAGAGAGATGGCAACCTCAATCATAAGAATGGGGAGTGTGGAGCAGTGGGAGAAGTCGCGACCTCCAAATGCATCCATGCTCGACCTAATCGCTTCAAGGGGGAGTATTCCAATCTTTTCTCTTTAGTTGTTTTGTTATTATTTTAGTAATTTTAATTTTCTATTTCTTTTATTAAAAAAAAATTAAAAAGATTTTTTATATTAGCTGACTCGTGGTAACTCCAGTGAGCGTCTCCGTCAATACAGTGTCTAGGAGTTCTTTAGGCGACACCTTCGGTGTCTAAGAAGTTTGGGTTTTAAGTGGGAGCTTTGTGACCCCTCCAACCTTCCCGGATCCCCTGGCTGTGTTTTCTGAGGCCCTTAACTGGTCATCCATGAGTTGCTTGTATATTTGTGTGTTTTATAAAAAAAAAAACAAAAAAAAAAAAAAAATTTTAAAAAATTGAAATTTGAGTTTTTATTTTTTTTATCCTTGTAAATTGAAATTTGGAACTTCTTTTTTTTATTTTTTTTATTTTTCTTTGTGTGGTCAGTTAGTTGTAAATAATAATAAATTTTAAAAAAAAATCAATTTGGAACTTCTTTGTTTTTTTTTTTTTGTTTTGTTAAGTTAGTTTATGTATTTATTTACGTGGTGTGGTTAGTTAGTTTATTTCTGAGTGTTAAAAACATATTATTTTTATTTCACTCAAACACTGCATTACAAACAAAGAAAAAAAAAAAGTAAAAAATTTTTAAAAAAAAAACAAAAACAAAAACAAAAAAAGAACAAAAAAAAAAAAGAACATTCAAATAAATTAAAAATAAAAACAACTTCTTCTTCTTCTTCTTCGTCTTCATCTTCATCTTCATGGCATGCCTCTATTATCTCTTACTTGCAGAATCTGCAGCAGCTCCACATGGTCCTCATTTTTTCTTTGCAGTGCTTCCACGTGCTGATTGGCACAGTAGAGCCGCTTCTGCAAGTCCGCCACCATAGCCTTCAAGGAAACTATTTCCTCGCTCATCGCGGCACACTCCCGTGTTCTCGCCAGTAAACGCATGCCCAAATTGGTAGCCGAGACCGCGTGGAGCACAGTTAAATTGTGGGACTCCTCCACTGCTGCCTTGTCAGACCTCTTTGCCACATGCAGATGATCTGTCGATGTGAGCTTGCTGCCAATCATGCCTTCCAGCAGCGCTGCTCTGTTCGGCACTGCCTCAGAAAAGTTCGGTATTACCTCAGCAAAGTTTGAGGCCGTACCATGATGATATGTGGAGTTTGGGAAGACATGGTTTTGAGGAGCCCTTATCTGCGCATTCGGTGGCGCAAGGGACAATTCAAGGTTGAGATCATCAAGGTGAGTGCATGAGGATGCCATTGTTTTGTTTTTGGATTTTTTGATGTTTTTCTCTGAATTTGCAGGAAGAAATGCGGGGTACTCTTCTACTTCACCGAGATGAGTTTAAATAGACTTATACAGACGAGGGAGCCGAAAGCACTTCGGATCTCGAGGGTGCTATCCTGTGCTCTTTTCTCTCGGATCCCTTCATTTCTGGCGCAAATTGCGAGCACGTTTTTTTTAAAAGGGAGCATGTCTACACTTTCACTTACTTTTGCCTCCCTGTTTTCTGATGTTTGTGTTTTTGCTTTTTCAGTTTTTATTTTATTTTATTTTATTTTATTTTATTTTCAATTATTTTCTTCTTGTTTGACAGGTTTCTTAATAATGTAGTTGGAAGAAGAGACAAAATTAAAGATGCGTCTTGGACACCTGGTGCAAGAATCCCAACTCTTCTTTTAAATTCTTGTTTGAATTGCGTGTTTATTTCAGTTTATTTATTTATTTATTTATTTTGTTTTTTATTTAATTAGGTAGTATAATTTAAAACTCATAGGATATTCTTTGAAGGAGCTAAATTTTTGGTAACTCCAGTGAGCAACCGCAGTCTATACAGTGTCTAGGAGTTCTTTAAGGCGACACCTTCGGTGTCTAAGAAGTTAGGGTTTTAAGCGGGACCATTGTGACCCCTCCAACCTTCCCGGAACCCCTGGCTGTGTTTTCTGAGGCCCTTAACTGGTCATCCTTAAGTTTTTCTCTTAAAAGAAGAAGCAGTTATTTGTGTATTTACTTAACTAAAAATAAAAAATAAAAATAAAAAAAAATCTTGTTTGGGTCTTCGTGTTTTTGTTTGATTGTCGTTCTTTACATTTAGGGTCAATCGTTTCTTTGAGATAGCTAACGTTTTTATTTCCCAATTAAAGAAAAAAAAAAAACACACATACACTTTAAAATTAAATAATAAATAAAAACTGAAATCATTTCTTCTTGGCGCTCGGTGTCTCGACCATAGGAGCTTTGAGTTTGGCCCTCTGGCTGTCCTCTTCCGGGGCTTCACGCACAGCCTCTTGGGGCTCATCACTTGAGCTCCCAAAGATCGCAATCTTAGCTTGAGCGTAACTACTCTCGCGATCTGCTTGCTTGCGTTTACCCGGTCGGTCTAGGTCCTCCAGCTGCTTTCGCATGTCGCGAGAATACAACTCTACCATCTTTGATAGGTTTTTATTCTCGTCCCGCAATACTTCTAGCTGGTGTCGATTCACCTCCACTATCCTTGACCTCTCCCTTTTTAAGCTCTTTATAGCACTTTGACAATCTTCAACCATACTTCGCTCCGCCGCCAACTGAGCTTTCAGCACCTCTACCTCATGGGACTTCGCAAGTAGGCGATGACCCAAACTTGCAACACATGCTGTACTCTGCACGCTCAGTGCCAGGGCATCACTCGTGACTCGGTTGTCATCCCTTGTCCCGAACACATGTATATCTTTGGGAGTCACTAAATTTCTGCCAACTCCAATAGCAACATCGTTGTCTAGGAGTATTGAGTCATTGACAGACACAGGCCCCCGTGAGGAGCCAAAGTAGGGCATCCATACTGGTGCTGCTGCTTGGCCCCGTGTTTGAGTCGGTGGAGCTAGGTTGAGATCCAACGAAAATGGGTAGGAAGAGGCCATTTGATTTCTCACTTTTTTCTTCTTTTCTCTTTTGTGTTTCTGAGTTTGTGGTTTTGTTTTTATCCCCTTCTTTTTCCTTCTTATAGATATAGTCTTTGACAAAGCCTAGCCATTGCAGCGTCTAAGCATTTCTGAATCTCCAGCATTCATCGAGTCCCACAACCTTCTCGCTTCCCAACCGTACCCAACACATTTATCTCGACGTGACCTTTCTGAACGGACGCGTTCAGTAAAGTCATCACGACTTTGTATGGCCCCGTAATTTCTGCTTGTGGAGTCTGCGGCGCCTCTATGCGTCGACACGTGGCTCCTGCTTTCTGCCCGTGACTATCCATGAGACGACATTAGGGACCACGTGCTTTCTTTTCAGAATTCCCACTTTGCGCTCATAATTCACGTTTTATCTTCTTTTTAAAAAAAAAAAATAATAATAATAATAAAATGTGTGGGCTTCAGAATTCATTTTGGGTCGGTTTTTCACCTTGTTTGGGTTTCAAGGTGGGTTAATTTCATTGTGGGCTTTGGGCTTCAAATTTTTTTTTGGGTTTCAGAATTGTGTGATTAGGGTTTACTGTTTCATTTTTTGTTTGTTTGTTTGTTTGTTTTGTAATTTTTATTTTTGTAATTATTTTATTTGTGTATTTTAATTCTTGTGTGTTTTGTGATTTATATTTACTTTAGTACCTTTCATTTCTTGCTATGACACTGCTTGTTCCTAATTTTTAAACATTGAGGACAATGTTCATTTCTAGGTTTGGGGGTATTGGAGTTTAGCATGTAAATTTGATTTTTTTCCTTAATTTAATTTAATTTTTTTGCTTGTTTTTATTTTTATTTTATTTTGTTTGAGTCTTGCTTTTATTTTTATTTTGATTTTATTCACTTTCCGAACACATTTGATGAGATTGTGATAAATGTTTGCATGACTTAAATGAAAATTGGATTTCATTTTTTTTTTAGTGTTTTTTTTCTTTATTAAAAAAAAATAAATTAAAATTAAAAAAAAAAAAAAATTAATTTGGCATTGTTCTAACATGATATGCTTGAAACCTTCTTTAAACTTGCCATTTGTTTCATAATTTTCCAATTAAAGGATTTGCATGATCTAAAGAATTGTATGAAGCATAAATTAGACTTATATAACCAACCATATAAAGTGAGCTTTTGAGCCTTGTACTTCAATTCATGAGTGTTATATACATACTCTTATTTTCTTGTCATCAAAGTTGTTGTTTGATCTCATTATTCATTGATTTGGTTGAACACTTAAAAGTCATTCATTCTTATGCAATTTGATTTCATGACATTTAAGAAGTGATATTAAGGCCCTCTTTGGATCGTTTGTGCCTTTCAAGCTAACCTTATGCATGCTTAAGCATGATTTTCCATTGTTAACCATTTTGAGCCTACATGTAAACCTTTTCTTTCATTTACCAATTTTATTTCCTCGCCTTAGCCCGAAAAACAAATATTTACCTTTCTAAGGAACTCATGAGCTTTAATTGGGATGTGTTTTTCATACTAAGTTTGGGAATGGGTGTTACATTTCGAAGAAAAAAAAAATCACACAATTGGTGAAAGAAAAGAGAAAATTTAAGTGGTGGTTGATTGAAATTTCATTTTTGGGCCTTCAAAATAAATTGGTGTTTGTTCAATTAAAGGAAAGGAGTATCAATCAATGTAAATGAAGGTATAAGGAGTTTTGATCATGTAAAAGAAAAAATCTAATCGTGATGATTCGAAGTCTTGTAAACAATTATTTTATGCTCTTACATTGCGAGTTCCTTGGACTTTGTATTATCCATACCTTTCATTTTTTACTCACCTTACTCCCTTGGCCCAGTTACAACCTTTACTAAAGACCTAAATTGATCTTAAATGTCATGTGGTTGAATTGCATTCATTTTCTGCTTTTAAGTGTTTGGCATCCTTCTTGAGATCATATTAATGCAAGTTCTTCATCTTTCTATTTTGAGTTAAGTCTTTATGGTTTAACTCTAATCTCATGTTTATAACTGAGTGTTGCATTATAGCCCTCTTCTGAGTGATTCATTTGTGAGAGGACAACTTTGGTGAGATTTGAAGTTGAATTTGTGCTTTGTATGATTTTTGAAATTGTGTGAAAACTAAGATTGGGGAATTTGTTGCATTTGGCTATCACACTACTACACTTTGAGCATATTATGTTTTGAACTTTTCCGCTTTGTGAATAATGTCTAAAATTGAGCTTTTATTGTCAAAACGTTTAAGTCATGTGCATGAGTCATTTCTCTTCACAAAATGTTCGGAAAGATTGTTTTGAGTTTTTATTTTGATTTTGTTTTTTTTGTTTTTGTGTTTTGTGTTTTGTGTTTTGTTTTTATTTTTATGTTTGTTTTTGTTTTTGGTTTTGCTTAAGAACTAACAAATCTAATAAGTTTTCTAACCATTTTGTTTTGTAGAGTTAGAAAAACGTTTGTGGGTATCGTAACTGTTAAACCCTCAGGAGACAAAACTCCTCCTACTAGGGATGCCTAGAGGTTTAAAGGCATGTTGCATACGCTCAATGCAATCGAGTTACCTACGAAAGTGGTCTAGTTAACTTCTTGTTTTGTTTTTAACTTTGTTTTGTGTTGTTTTGCTCGAGGACTAGCAAAATCTAGGTTTGGGGGTATTTGATCGGTTCATAATTGTATATCATTTTGTACCCTTCTAGCTTATGATTTGGTTATGTTTTTGAGTTAAACTTGTACTTTTAATCCTTTTTGTGTTTATCTTTCAGCTTTAGGGAACAATGATGGCTTTGGATAGGAAATGATGCAATCCATGCATGTTAAGGCCTAATTTGGATGAATGGATGAAGAGCTTAAAGACAAACTCATTTTGGCTACAGCCCCCTGCCAGTCCAGTTCCGTAGGTCATATTGCAAGCATTGTTTCAACAACCTACATAGCTCGAATGAGGCCATATTCTTCATGAAAGTTGTTCCAATTGGTGTGTACTATAACATATCCAAAATTCAGCCCCATTGGATAAATCTGGAGTCCGTTACCTAGCAAACACAGAACCATGCTCAGGATGGATCTTATCAGCGCGGAAAATGAGTTAGCAATTTGTTTCGGCCTTAACTTCTTCCTCCGACCTTGGATTGGCCCAAATAACATATGGCTGGAAAGAAGACATTCTGAACTTCAATTTGGAGTGCTTAAAGTCCTAATTTGATTAAGAGAAGCCCAAGTTGTAAGCCCTTGAAGTTGCTGGTCATGCTGACCTTAGCATGTGCTGGTTGGATGCTTGGTCATGGTGAGCTAGGTATGAGCTATCATTTCTGGTTGGAAGCTTGGTCATGGTGACATGAAGATGAGCTAGGGCTGCTGGTGGGATCTATTGGTGAAGTGCATCACCCAATTTAGATTTTCTAATACAAGTGCATCAACCATTTCAGATTTTATAAAACAAGTGTTGTATGCATTAGCCATATTGAATTCAGATTTTCACTTCCCCTAGGCCTATAAATAGGGAAGTTCTCTAAGCTTGTAAACACACCCCAAGGGGGGGAGCTCTCAAGCACTTCTCTAGAGCTCCCTTCCCTTCTCTCCCTCAAATTCTCTTAGTTTCCCTTTGTAGTTCTCAATTGTTGTAATAAGATCATTCTATTAAATTTTCTTTGTACTAAATATCAAACATCTCTCTACTTCCCTTCTCTTCCAAAAGTCTCCATGTCTCAAACACTTCACAAACACATTTCTCTTCCTTCCCTAAGTTCTCAAATTCTCCAAGTTCACAAACATCCTCCAAGTTCTCAACCACTCTCTTCCAAATCCTCAAAGTTCTCAAACATCTCTCTACTTCCCTTCTCTTCCAAAAGTCTCCATGTCTCAAACACTTCACAAACACATTTCTCTTCCTTCCCTAAGTTCTCAAATTCTCCAAGTTCACAAACATCCTCCAAGTTCTCAACCACTCTCTTCCAAATTCTCAAAGTTCCTAAACACTCTCTTCCAAATTCCCCATGTCTTAAACACATTCCCTTCCAAAATCCTCAAAGCTCTCAAACACATGTTCTTCCAAAATTCTCTAAAGTTCCCAAACACTTTCTTCTCCCTCCTCAAAGTTCTCAAACACTTCCCTTCTCTCCCTCAAATTCTCTTAGTTTTGCTTTCTAGTTCTCAATTCTAGCTTTCTTTAATGTTTTCTTAGTTGTAATTTATTTTTCTTGTAATGTACATTCTTTCTTAAGTATTCAAGTTTAATTAGTTTCCAAGTTTCAATTATGGTTTTTGTTCTTATTCATTATGCTTATAAGTTAATATGCTAGTTTGAATGATTGATCACCATTTAGGCTTGCATGTTAGCTATCTTGGTTTGAATTAAGAGTATACACCATGCTTTAATTCGAATTGAACTATGAATAGGAAGAGTATGTATGGACATTCGACAACAGGGATTAGATACATGCTTGGTTGTTTAAAATGTTCTTCTATGCTTAATGGGTTCCTAATGCTTAATTTTAGGTTAGACAACAAATGATCAAATTAGGGAATTAGGAACACAAGGTTATGACCACACACCATGGCTTAATCATACTTTAGCTAGAATCAATCCATTAATCTAATTGAACTTGGGAACTTATTTGCTTAAGTTACTTATTTCTTTCTTCCTTGTTTTATGTTCTTTGTTTTTGTTTCTATTTTGTGTAGGGAAACTAAATTGGATCATTCAATCACTAATCCCTGTGGAATCGACCTCGCACTTACATATGCTATACTACCAACGGTTCGTGCACTTGCGAGTATCACAAGTTGAGGATGCAGCTTAATCCATTTTGGTGGAGCTAAATCTACGCAACACATGCTAGCATGCTGAACAATGCGTTTTCGTCCTTCTCCTTGCCTACTTGCTCATGCTAGACCTACTTGGGACCTCTCGAACTACCTGCCGATGCATCCGCCCATCCTTCTCTCTTCACCATGAGATCCAGGGTCAAGGTCTCGAACCAAGTTGATCTACCTGAGGAGCTGTCCAACCAAGTTGTTTTGGTTGTACATTCGTCGAGTCAATTGGTCGACTCTAAGGCTGAGGTCTGCTTGACTGCTTGGATCTGGAGGAGAGAATTATGTGGAGCCCAATTGCACGCGAACTAGGGTTTCGTTGGGGGTATGCCAGGGAGCCGTGAACATCGTGTGTGGTGGCAAAAGAAGGAACGGTTCTAATTGTTCCACAATAGTCAAAATTAGTAGCGGCGCCGAAAAGGCCACGACTAGTCCTTACGCCTTGTATAGTGGCGCTATCATGGTGAAGGGCCTCATATCTAGCCACGAAGCTGTAATGGAGGTGGTGGAGTCGGCTACAAGGTGGTGTTGGTTGCAGGGCCGAGAGGAGGAACGGCGACACACAACGAGAAGGTGCTCTCAGCCTTGGGGTAGAGAGAAGGAGCTGCGACAACAACTAGAGTTGTAACGACAGCCATGGTTCCAGGATATTGTGCCTCGGCCTCGATAGTAAAAAGTGGCAGCTGCTTCGAAGTCGCACCATCGTGAAGGCTCAAATCCATCTGGATTGAGTCGTTGAGGCAATCTTGCTTCTCATGCGTTTGCTTCCAACCATGGTTGTTTGGAAGGCTTTGGTTGAGTGATAGATGAGAGGAAATAGATTCCTTTAATTCGAGAGCACACGTTGAGTATAACTCATGCTCTCAATGAAAGCACCAAAATATTTGAGCAAAATTCTCATGGGAGAATATTTGCAAGAGATTCTTTGCCCTTCAAATTTCCTTATCTACCTTATTCCTCGATCCCTGTGAAAAATATTGGAGTAAATAGACCACACCCAAGGGGGATGTTGGCTAAAGGCCCTCCGATGCCTAAGTCAGTTAATTGTATCTTGAGAAAGATACGACACAATAAAGGAAAGGATGAAGGTCTTCTCTCACGGGGAGAGCTGGGTGGCCGGAGCGATGTGTGGTGGTGGCCGGAGTCGTGTGTGTGAGAGAGAGACGTTCGGCTAGGGTTAAGAGTATTTAGAATTACCCCAAAAGTCTCGTGTAGCCATGTATTTATAGGCTCCTTGCTTGGCTAGGGTTTGGAGAGTAATCCTTATTTAATTAGGATTATTCTTTCCCCAAAAAGATGATAGGAATTAAATCAAAGATAATTCCCTAAATAGGATTTAATTAGGGTAATTAGTTGACCTAAGGAATATCACTTTTTCCATGTGTCATTTTTTTATTGGCTGCCGAAATATATGTCCCCACACCAACATAGTTCCAAATTTGAAAATTAATGAGTGAATGACTCACTAAATGGGAATTTGTGTTTGAGAGATTTTAGAGGAATTTGATCTCATTGAAATTTGCATGGGTAGATGACCATGAGAAATTTTGGAATGGCTTTTTCATTGTCAATGTCAAAGAAAATTAATGGGCAATTTTGATGAAGCCACATTTAATTTGATCATTAACACATGCATTTGTATCCATGCATGATTTGGAGGATTTGAGATTAATGTGCTCTTGTGATTGACAAACCTATTAATCATTATTGATGCTCCTTCGATATTTTTGAGAATGAGCTCGATGCTAAGAGCATGACCAATCATTTATTTGGATTGGAGTCATCGTCCATGTTTGAGTCGTGACACTCCTTTCTGAATAACTTCCTTGCCACAATGATTGATTCCCATATTTCTTGTTGGTTTTTTATGGGCATGTTTGGTAGCCATCTTGCATTTGAGAATTGAGGTAGATAGACTTGAATGCCATAAACATTTTATTGAGCCTCCTTGACCATCAATTACTTTAGTTCTGGTGAACCTTGACTGACATTTTTTCGACACTTCGCTCTTGCATCGCTTTGTGTTGCAAGTTTGGTCTCATTGCTTACATTATTTTTTCTTGGGTCTCATATGATGGCCTTCTAGATGTCCATCCTTACTTCCTTCGATGTACAACTCTGAGGAGGGAAATGGATAATCCACTATTTATTTCCTTGTAGCCGCAGCATATGTAACCCTGGTGGTGATGTCCACAAATCTTAGAGTTCTTGTGCTTTGGCCTTTTTACTGTTGTGCCCTTGCATCATCTATTTACTTGGTGTGCAGCTAAATGCTTGCTTTTATTTTGTACCACAAATTATTGAACTTACTGCTCCAGAAGCATGCTTTACAAGGAGTGGTTCCCTTACCATCATGCTTTTGACCATTTGTCGATCTCTTTGATTAGCAAGGATTTCATTGCTCCATTTTGAGGCTTTCTCCCATAATCTGGGTTCGCTTTCAGAAAGCATAACTCCCTTTAGTTTTTCTCTATGTTGGCACTCTTCCTGGCTTCAGTACAAGCCAGGGACTTTGAGTTTGTTGCTATAAAGTATTTGAGGCTTTTGATTTGGGAGCTCTTGAATGTGATATCAAGTGAAGTGGTGTTTAAGCAATTTGATAAATGCTTGTTCACCAATCACCTTGCTTGTTTTGTCATTTATTTGACAAAAAGATCGTTAATTTGAGTTGGCCTTCAAAACTGTCCGATAATGACAAAGCCTTAATTGTCCCTTTCCTTTTCTTAGTGGAGCAAAGTGGCGGACTTTCCCCCTTTTAATTGCTAGCTACATCAGCGATTGGAACAAGTTGGCTGTCTTGAGCCTTGCCTTCGCCTCATCTGGTGTGCATCAAGTGAGCTTTTCTTTGTGACTTCTTGACGGCCATGGATCAACAAAGGGAACTGGCTTTTTTTTTTTTTGTAGTGGATCATTGTCATCATAGAAATCTCACAGCTTTATGTTGTTTGCTTGAGACTTTCTAATGATATTTCTTTGCCTTGTTCATGGTGCTGAAACCAGATAAAAGGCGTGATTTCCTCTTGTTTGATGGCAACAAGAACATGTGAATGCTCAAAAGCATTCATAACTTTGATGAATATCATCGATGAGCTGTTGATGGGTTAAACACCCAAGCCTTCATTTTCAGTGGACTAAGGCCATCTCCAACCCAAGGGACTAAACCCAAAATATCCCAAATTATTGCCCAAAACGTCTCCCAACCCAAGAAAATGAAGAGGCCAAAATTTGGGAAAACCTAAATTTGGACCCAAATACCAGTCCAAGTATTGTCTGGACCCAAAACTATTCAGTGGAGCCCACCAACAGATAGCACAGCCCATGTGCATCAGAAAAGACACTGGGGCCCGCGTTGGGGCCAGTGTTGGTGGCTTTGTCTCCTAGCCCATGTCACGTGTCTGTTCCTGGTGAAGTGACCGTTGCAATTCAAACTTCCTTTTTTTTAAACCAAAAAATAATAATCTAATAATAACTTTAAAAAAGAGACTGGGCCCACGCTGCTGGCTTTATTCCAGCTTAAAGTGGCCGTTGCAATTCAAATTTCCTTTTTTTTAAAAAAAAAAAAATTTCTAATAGTAACTTTAAATCAACGATCTAGATTAAATCTAAGCTATTTTAACAGTAAAAAAAAAGATCCAACGGCTAAAATTTAAATCCAACGATCAAAATAATATTTTAAATTAATCCAAATCAAATCCAACCCCAAAACTCACTCCAAACTCTATAAATACTCACCTATTTCTCAATTAATCTACCACAAACATTTTTTCTATTTCTCAATTTATTTTTCCTTTGTCAATTTCATCAATCTTCTTTCATTCTTATACTTTTGATATCATTTTGAAGCACATCATCTTCTTCATTCTCATAGTTTTCTTATCATTTGAAGCTTTCAATGGATAACCGTGGCAAGGCCATCTTTTCTTTTTTGTTTGATGATGATTCAGATGATGAAGAACATCATCAGAGAGTGATACAAGCCATTGTCCACCATACTTCACTGGAGAATGAAGCCACCAAACATGGCGGGTTGGTAGTCGGTCATGAGTACAAGAATCCTGAGAGGGAAGATCACCATCACAATCTCATGTCCGACTACTTCGTTGAAAGGCCACATTTTAATACTGGAGAATGAAGCCACCAAACATGGTGGGTCGATAGTCGGTCATGAGTACAAGAACCGTGAGAGGGAAGATCGCCATTACAATCTCATGTCCAACTACTTCGTTGAAAGGCCACATTTTAATACCGGAGAATGAAGCCACCAAACAGAGCAAGACAATATGAGCTGGAGCCAAGCATTACATACAAGTACCACCAAGATAGGCAGACTCTCTCTTATTACATGATTCATCATAATAGAGTTCGATCTGCACATGTGCATCAGGGTCTCCGACATGATTTGATCAATCACCTTTGGAGGAGCTTTGGAGATGGTGAATGAGGTCGACAATTGTTTCAATCCTCCTTTTGTGTTTCAATTATCTTGTGTGTTTACTTTTGGAATAAAATTAAATTTATGGAATTTCAATTTTTTTTAAGTCAAATTGTTCAAAAAAATTAAATTATGATGTTATTTAAAAAGATTAGAGAATAAAAGTTTTCCATAAAAAAAAAATTAGACTTAAACCATTCTTAAACAATTTAATAAAGTTGCGGACTTAAAATTTGAGTCGAGAGGGTTGGGAGAAAAAACGATTTGAGTCCGGGCAAAACTCAAATAGTTACTTTTTGGAAGGGGAAAATTTGGATTTAGCCCCTCATGAATTGGAGAAGGCCTAAGCATGAAAATTTTCTTTACGGGTTAAACATGCATGGCTCCATGGTTTTTTCACCAAATAATGTTTTGTGGATTTTTCCCACCCAAAACAGATTAACTATTCAATGGGAATTTATGGGTTTTCCTCCCAATATTTTGTAGGTTTGACCCCAAGATGGATTCAACATCCATAGAGTTTATGGGTTTGACCCCAAGATGAATTCATCATCCACAGAGTTTATGGGCTTGCCCCAAAACAGATTCATCATCCACAAAGTTTATGTGTTTGCCCCAAAATTCATCATCCACAGAGTTTATGGGTTTGCCCCGAAATGGATTCATCATCCATAGCAAATTATGATTTCTGGGTTTTATACCCAAGCATGGAAGACTTCAAGAGAAGAGCTTTGTTGCAAATGCAAAATGTATCTTTGATTGCTTATGTCTTTGCAGGAAATAGAGGTGTTGAACCGAAGTGGCTCAAGTTCTTGAATTGAAACTGCCAGTTTCATTGGTTTGGAGCATTAAATTGTTGACAACAAAAAAACCGTCATACTAGAATAACTAAACATTTAAGTGTTGGATTAATTATATATTTGTTGTTCCAAAGTAAATCAATAATTTTCTAATGTTGAATTTTAAATGTGGACTCTTGTATTGTTAAAGATTTAAAGTAATTTTTGTTCGGACCCATATTGTTAAATTCATTGTAATATGGACTTAAATTCATTAAAAAGATTTGAGCCCCCCTTATTCGAGAACCAGGGTGGTCATCCTCGGTGCCCATCTCTAGGGCGGCCCTAAACGCGAGTAAAAGAATGGGTCATGTATTAGACGTGGCTATTGCTTTGGTGACAAAAAACCATTGCTATTGAGAGCAATGGCTCCAATTTTAATTTTCGTGGCAAAGGCCAGAATTTACTTCGGGTCATGTGCCAAATTTTACTATACACATACACTGCCTGTCACCCATGTACATATAAATTTTTCTGCAGCAAATTAAATTGAAAACATTTTTGGATGACTAATTTGCAAATTAAGAAGCTAGCAGGGTGAGTGACTGGATGATCACATAAGGGTGCAATATGCATGAACATTGTCGTCACTGAAGAGATGTACAGTTTGATCTGCGACGGTTGAGTATAAAGGGTCCGGGAAGTAGCCATGTACGCTTTCATTAGAGCCATGCATGTAGTAGTTATAGGAAGACGAATACGTGGATTCGTCTAAGTATTGAGATGCATACGGATAGTATTCGGTGTCGTATGGGAAGGGCCAAAACTCCGCTCTCCTTCCTGTTCTTCTCACAACCTTTAACACCTTCCGCTGATCCACATACCCCGTCACCGTTACCTTTTGCTTATCCATGTCTATTTCTAAGCTATCCACACCTGCACTTATGCATGCATGCAATATTATATTCTCATCATTACACATACATAGATATGCATGTAAATGACAAGTAATTAACTAATGAAGAATTATATTATACAGGAGCAGAGCTAGGAATTTTGCCAAGAAATGTAAGTCCTAACTGAATATTGCCAAAGAAATATGAAAGCATCAAACTAATAAGGAGATGGATGAAACAAAAATGAATTATAAATTCTTGCCCTCTATTTTCGAAATCGCTCTTCGTATTCGTTTTTCGCATCCTTCGCAATCCATATGCACCAACAGTTCCACAATCTATCACACAAATGAAAGAAACACAAAAGCATGAAGAAACCTAAAGCAAATTATATAATTAGACAAGTATTAGAGAACGTATATATACTGGGTAGCACTTACAGACATGGCATTAGATAATTGTGTGGACTTGCCATTTCGCCAACCAAACATAATGCTTGGCTTTAGATATATGCACAATCTGCTGTTTGATGTATTAGACGTCCCTTCGAGAGATCTTTGCCTCTCGTAATATATACCTTCTCAACTCAAAAAGCTACTTTAATGCGATATAAATATAATTCTTGGCTTGTGGTTCAAGCCTGATATTTGCTTGCTAAAAATTCCAATACATTTTCTTTTGAAATATTCCATATACAACATTTCTAAACAATAATCTTCATCATCTCTCTCAATCCAGCTACCTCTGGCCAAGGAGATATCATATCCTATAATTTTCACGGTTTGCATTATCTTTATCACAAAATGCCCAATTTATTTCCTCAATTTTTGGTACAGTATTCTAATTTTTTTTTTATTTCTAGCTCGGATTTTGCTCTTGTAAAGTACAAGAGAATATCAAAATGGCCAATATGTCGACACAGTTGTCAATTTTGGAATATATACTCTGATTGGTTCCTTATATATCCTCATTATATATGGATACCTTTTACAAGCTAATTAGAAGAGAAAGCATAAACCTTAATTCTTATTTGTTGAAGGATATGTTTTTCTTTTCTTTTTTCTTTTGGAAAATTTGTTTTTCTTTTTGTTCTTGTTAATCAGAGGTACAGATCCTTGGCCCACTATTAGCAACATCGATATTGTCCCCAACTTAACCACCTGTTTAGCAGGTATTGGGTTTTATACAAAAGACCTCGATATTGTCCCGACTTTCAATTCACTTTTTTTTTGCCTTTTTATATTTTTCTCTTAAAACTAGAAGCCCTCACTTATGCTCTTTGATTCTGGTCACATTATTAATTTCCAGGAACTGCTTGCATCTTCTAAAGATTATGTTGTGATTTTGTTCATAAAAGAAAGAATTAATTGTTGCATGCGGGGGAAAGAAAAATAAGAAGAAGAAGAGCTAACCCTAACCCACGTGTAATAAAGAGCATATATGCTTTATTAAATGACGCGTACAATTGTCACATTTCAATTTATATATTATATATCCTTATTCTTTTCCTTAGTTGGTAGGTGTGCAAGTTGATTTTTAGGACCGAAGCAGGAACATGAGAGTAAAGGAATGTTTTTTTTTCCAGGACAATTTGGCAACTGTGAATTCTGCCCACGCTATCAGAATTTCAGCTTTCACAATCATCTTATTGGCACATTGTGTTTCAATGTCATGGATAATGGCTTTCAATTCGATAGCCGATCATTGATTGTAACCCAATAACCTTTCTGATCAGAATCGGCCCATAGCATGTGCGGGCTGTGCGACTGCACAGGGCCCCCAAAATTTAGGGGCCTCCAAATATTTTTAAGCATGTGCGGGTTGAGTTCGAATACGTTGTTCCAAAGTACACATCGGTGCGCTCTGCCCCTTTTTTTTTTACAAGTCAATATATGACAAATGTTGTATTTTAGGGTCCATTTGGAGGATCCGGTTTTTCTGCTTTGATTTTTTCTGTTGTGATTTGCTTGATATGTCCTCTTCATATGTCACCTCAATTAGTATGAAAATTGTATTAGCATTTCCTAGACTCTAGCATAGGTCAAGAATTAGTGTGTGAATATGTTTTACTTGAAGTTTTGGCGCAACACATTCAATTCCGGATTTTCAAAGTATGATGTGATCGATATGAGGAACTTAATTTCAAGTAAATCATGACATAATCATGCATTCATTATAGGATTCCTAGTTGGAGTTATTTACTGTAACATCCCACATCGACCAACGGAGAGGGGGTGATGTGCCTTATATGTACATGCCCGCCTCCATCTAGCACGAGGCCTTTTGGGAGCTCACTGGCTTCGGAGTCATGGGAACTCCAAAGTTAGGCGACTTGGGGTTAGAGCAATCCCAGGATGGCTGACCCACTGGGAAGTTGCTCGTGAGTTCCCAGAAACAAAACCATGAGGGCAGAGAGGGGGGCCCCAAAGCGGACAATATCGTGCTATGGCGAAGCCGATCCTGGGTGTGACATTTTCACTCAAGCACTTTTATATTACCCCTATTTTTAAAAGGATTAGATTTTATCTCTATTACTTTCCTAGTTGGACTCTATTTTGATTTAATTTAAAATATTATCTTTTCCTGTTATGACTCGCACGTTGGTCATCTCCCACAAATACTATCCTATCATGAATATAAGATTTGATTCACTTTGGGCTCTTGTGCTTCTCTCTTACTAAAGAGAACAAGTTTTGTATAAAAGATGATGTGCCTCTCTTTTCCGATTGACAGCTTTTGATATATTTGTTTTGAGCATATAGAATTCCTAAGAAAAAACTGTCACTACTACAAAAAGGGGAAAAGACGACCAGTAAACAACGACGGTAGATCAAAAAACCGTCGTTGTTTTTTAAAAGACGACGGTAATAGAAACCCGTCGTAGAAACATACTTTAAACACCTAAAAAACGGCACACGTATAGATATTTTGAAACCACGACGCACCAAATTAAAAAAGCGTCGTCTTATTACAAAGGTATTTTCAGAGTTAAAATCTGAACCTAAAAACAACGACTGCATCTATGAAATCACCGCCGTAGAAAGTAAAGACGACGATATAAAAATAAGACGCCGTGTTAATTAATTAATAAACACGACCCAATTTTCTTAGTCAGCGACGCATAAATTCAAAGGAATCTACGACGGTTAATTACAAAAAAAATTGCCGCTTTAAATTAAGTTACCACGACTGTAAATATAAATTTATCGACTTTTTAATTATAATATACTACGACGGTATCCATAACTCTACTGTCGCATAATTGTACTAACCACGACGGTTTGTTAAATTAACGACGTACAAATTTTATGCAATTTTATGCAATTATTTGCCTCAAGGGCCTTGGAATTTGTCAAGAGCAGAGAAGAGAGCGGTTTGCAATTCTTTCTATGGTATGAAGGTCCCTGAAGGTTATTCTTCAAATATAAAAAATCTTGTATCTTTACAAGATTCAAGACTTCTTGGCCTTAAATCACATGATTGTCATACCTTAATGCAACAATTGCTCCCTGTGGCAATTCGTTCTGTTTTGGAGAAGCCTGCAAGGTATGCAATAACTCGTTTGTGCTTCTTCTTCAATGCTATATGTGCAAAGATGGTTGATGTTTCCAAGCTAGATAAGTTGGAAGAAGATGTAGTATTTACTTTGTGTTTGCTTGAAAAATACTTTCCACCTTCATTCTTCGATATCATGGTTCATCTAGTAGTACATCTTGTTAGAGAAGTTCGTCTATGTGGGCCAGTTTATTTTAGATGGATGTATCCGTTCGAAAGATATATGAAAGTTCTAAAGGGGTATGTTCAGAACCGTACTCATCCCGAACGTTGCATTGCGGAGCGTTATATAGCGGAAGAAGCTGTAGAATATTGCACTGAACATATATCTGATATTAGTACAATTGGAGTGCCATCAAGTCAGAAGATAGGAGTTTCAAAGCCATTATCAGGTTGCACAGTGAGCTTAGTTGATCGGGACCTGTTGAACCAAGCACATCTATATGTCTTGGAGAATACGGAGGAAGTTCTACCTTATATCGAGTATGAGTTTTATTCCTTAAGTTTCCATTTTAAATTATTCCTTATGTTTATCTTATATGTTTGGGACCGTAATGCTTGAATTTTTCGTGTCATGTAGGGAACATATGATCCACATCAAGGCCGCTTATCCAAAATTTAGAAAGAGAACAAAGTGGCTGCAAGATAAGCACAATAGCACTTTCATTCAATGGCTACACTTCAAGGTATATGTTATTCAATAACATATTGGACTTTTAATTTTCTTCTTTCTATGTTAGATTGAATTAAGATATGATTAATTTGCAGGTTCAAAGTGAACTTGATGAGGGAGGCAATCATGGGGTATCAGAAAATTTAAAGTGGCTAGTAGCTGGTCCAAACATGGCAGTGCCATTATATAGGAGCTATCTTATTAAAGGTGTTAAATTTAACATCAAGGCACAAGATGATGTGCAAAAAGTTCAAAACAGTGGAGTTTATTTACTTGCACATACCATGCAAGTTGCTAGTGCCAAGGATAAAAACCCAATTCTCTCAAATATGGATTTTTATGGTGTCATTCAAGAAATTTGGGACCTTAACTACCAAAAGTTTACAATCCCAGTCTTTAGGTGTGATTGGATAGATAGTACTTCCGGCCTTGTAGTCGACGAACTTGGATTTACCCTTGTAGATTTGAGTAAAATTGGACATAGGAATGACCAATTTGTTTTGGCTTCTCAAGTCAAACAAGTATTTTTTGTTGACGACCCGATTCATCATGGTTGGTCAGTAGTGTTATCAGCGCCTAATAGAGAATATAATGATGATGTTGTTGGTGATGATGTCTTAGGTGATGTGAGAATTGAGTGTGAGCCATTTACTAGAGGGATGCCAAATGTTGACACATTTGATGAACTAGTGGGTGAGTTTGGGAGTCAAAATATTCGAGATGGGTGTGAAGATATATGGATTGAATGATGCTCTTGTAATTTATGAAATTATTTATGCCCTAAACAGCACTACTGTATGACATTAATTTTGTAATAAATTGTAATGTGTTTTCTTCACTTTCATTATGCAGGTTTTGGACACAAAACAATCAGTACATAAAATACTGGTTCAGTATTATAAAACGACGGTCCTTATAAAACTGTGAAAAACAGACGTCTGTTGTCATAAAATTGTCAATAAAAAACGACGTTTTGGAGCATTCAACGACGACATTGAATTTACCGACGTCTAAAAGCGAACTAAAAGTGAAAAAAGACAACGTTATTGTGAAACAGTTATTAACGATATCACGTCGGAGAAGGATAAAGAGCCGACATGTAATTACAAATAACACGACTTCAGTACAATAATACCGACGTCTAAAAGGACAGATATCGAACCTGAACGTTACAAAAGACGACGTCTTGGATGGATTAGACGACTATTATTTTACTAAAGACGACGTATAAATAGAGAAACACGGCTGTCTTTTACATGATCACGACGTTGTATATCACATACTACGTCGTTTATAGACGTAGTATATATATACACACGACTGTGTTTGTATAAAATAGGTCGTATATTCTTCTCCATGACAATTTTTTGGTTCATTTTTCAGTATACAGTCATCGGTTTTTTTGTAAATGACGTTGTTTATTACAACAACGACGGTGATTTACCTTAACTGCTATTTCCACGTCAATATTAATGGAAAAACTGAAGTAACAATACTATTTCACGACGGTTATATAAATATATTGGACGTCGTATGGTTTAATAACGTCATATTTTATTTATTTAAAGACGTAGTGTTTTCTTTTACACGACGGATGTTGTATAAAATAGGTCGTCTATTCTTCTCCATGACAATTTTTTGGTTCATTTTTCAGTGTACAGACGTCGGTTTTTTTTTTTGTAAATGACGTTGTTTGTTACAACAACGACGGTGATTTACCCTAACCGCTATTTCCACGTCAATATTAATGGAAAAAACGAAGTGGCATTACTATTGCACAACGGTTATATAAATATATTAGACGTCGTATGGTTTAATAACGTCATATTTTATTTATTTAAAGACGTATTGTATTCTTTTACACAACGGATGTTGTATAAAATAGGTCGTCTATTCTTCTCCAGAACAATTTTTTGGTTCATTTTTCAGTATACAGACGTCTGTTGTTTTTTGTTAATGACGTTGTTTGTCATAACAACGACAGTGATTTCGCGTCGTGGTTTTACTTTGCAAAAGACGTCGCTCGATTTTACGACAGTTTGAAAACCAAATTCACGACGGTGAATTCCCGTCGTCTTTTGCCTTTTTTGTAGTAGTGTTTGTTGAGTATGCTGGAATTAGGCAACTGTTTAGTTATATTTGTGCTGATATTAAACTGGTATCTCGTAATACTGCAAAGGCTGATGTGTTGAATCTTTAAAATAGAGAAAAAGCTAAGCTTAAGGAAATTTTGGGTTCAGTTCCTGGAAGAGTTTGTTTGACATCTTACTTGTGGACTTCTATAACCATAGATGGTTACCTTTGTCTCACTGTCCCTTTTATTGATGTTAATTGGAAATTGCAAAAAAGAATATTGAATTTTAGTTTTATGCCTCCTCCTCATACTGGTGTTGCATTGTGTGAAAAAATCTATAAGTTGTTGACTGATTGGGGCGTGGAAAAGAAACTTTTTTCAATGACTTTGGACAATGCATAATCAAATGATACTTTTGTTGAGTTGTTGAAGGGGCGACTTAATTTAAAGGATGCACTATTAATGAATGGTAAGTTTTTTCATGTTTGATGTTGTGCTCACATTTTTAACTTATAGTGCAAGATGGGTTGAAACACATTGATGATTCTATGGGGAAAATTAGGGAAAGCATTAAGTATGTTAGAGGTTCACAAGCGAGGAAACAGAAATTCCTAGATTGTGCTGCACAAGTTTCTTTAGAATGTAAAATGGGATTGCGCCAAGATGTACCCACTAGATGGAACTCCACATTTCTTATGATTGACAGTGCACCTTTTTTTTTATTATCAATGTGCATTTCTGCATTTACAATTGAGTGATTCTAATTACAAACATTCTCTTTCTCAAGATGAGTGGGGAAAATTGGAAAAACTTAGCACGTTTCTTAAGGTGTTCTATAATGTGACTTGTTTGTTTTCTGGAACTAAATACCCTACAGCAAATCTGTATTTTCCTCAAATTTTTGTGGTGGAGGATACTTTGAGAAAGGCAAAGGTTGATTCAGATAATTTCATGAAATCTATGGCAACTCAAATGATGGAAAAGTTCGATAAGTATTGAAAAGAGTATAGTTTGATCCTTGCAATTGTTGTAATATTGGATCCTAGATACAAAATTCAATTTGTGGAATTTTGTTATAAAAGGTTGTATAGTTACAACTCCGAAGAAATGGCTAAAGTTCGTGACATGTTGTTTTCTCTCTTTGATTTATACGTTCGGATATATTGTACTTCTGAATCTGTTTTTGGTACTTCAAGTGTCTCAAACGGTGCTCATTCTCATGTTGATGACATGGTTTCTAAAGAATGCTTGGATGTTATGAAGGTAAATAACTATTTATTTTTATTGGAATACATAAAAGTTTAATGTACATTTGACAGTTTGTACTCATATTAATGTTCTATTTTTAGGAATTTGATAACTTTGAAAGTGAGGAGTTTACCACTTCTACCCAAAAGACTCAATAACAATTGTATTTGGATGAGCCCAAAATTGACAAGAAGACAAAGTTGAATGTTCTTGATTTCTGGAAAGTGAACCAATTTCGATATCTTGAACTATCAATTTTGGCACGCGATTTACTATCTATTCCTATCCACAGTTGCATCTGAGTCAGCATTTAGTGTTGGTGGTAGAGTACTTGATCAGTATCGTAGTGCTCTTAAGCCTGAAAATGTTGAGGCACTAATTTGTACACGTGGCTAGATATTTGGCGAAGGTATATTTGCTCAAACTTTAATTCTTTTTTCTTGTATATGTTTCTTTTCAACATCAGCTTAATCCTTATGATTTCATTTGTAGAAATTGTACTTTAGTACCCAACTTGGAAGAATTGACTGAGGATATTAGCAAGATGGAAATAAATGCTACAAATTTCGTGGAGGGCACTAATACAGTCACTGTTAGTGGACAGAGTTGATGTGGTTGAATGAAAGATGAAGACTGATTATTATTAAGTTGGTTTTTATTTGTATTTTGTGTTGTAATTTATTCACTTTTGTAACTAGATTTGAACTTTGTTCAATTTGGAGTTCAACTTGAACTGATGAATATGTATTTGTTTTTAATTGTTGTATTTGGGGAAAGTTTCATCAAACTGTTAAAACTGTTGATTTAGTTTTAAAAAGAAATGAACAAGTGACGGGTTACATGGGTTGGGTCGTGTCAACCCTTTTATAAACGGGTTGTGTTCAGGTTGAGAATTTCTCACCCGTTTATTAAACGGGTCATGTTCGGGTTGACCCTTTTCAACCTGTTTAAAATTTTGACACGACACGACCCATTACCAGGCCTACCAGGATCCCCAGCCATCTGCCCAACTTGTTTACATAGGTGGTTGGCTAGTTTCCCCCTTCCCCGGTTGCCTTTGGATTTAATGATATTTTCCATATACCCCTTGCGGGTGATTGTAGGACATGCACTATGCGGACGGTCGCAGTATGGCTTTGAGTTAAAAGGTGTGGGTAGATGTATGTTTTGGTGTACAATGATAAACTAATTGAGCAGTTAGGTACATAATTACTTGGAATGAGATTCAATTATATAGCTTGTTAAAATCATGGTAAAGAATGATTCTAAAATTTTATTGTTGGTTTCACCTTGAATATTTTTGTATTATCTAAATTGTGATTTATGGTAAAAAGAACTACATGTGGCTTTATCCCTCAGTAAGGGTACGTAGGCAACCTAGGTGCAGCCACAAGTTTAGCCGCAGATACGTAGGCAACTTGTGAGGAGGTTTTTCCTGACTTATTTATGTTGGTAAAGGGGGTCCTGAAGCCCATTGAAACTTTTGCTAATTGGTGTGTGGTTCAAACCTTATGCTTGCTGAATTCTTGGGAAGTAAATTGTGTTTGCTGTGCAAGTACATTGTTGGGTTTAAAGCCATTTTTAGGAAAGACTCTACCGATTTTTCGGTACAAGTCTATTTTAGTAAATTGCAAGAAGGGTATTTTAGTAAATTGAGGCAAGAAGGGTATTTTAGTAAATTGGGTTGACACATGCCTAGTGTTGAATAAGGAGATGGTTCGTCACGGATTCCAATAGTGAGTTCGGGGCGGGTCATTTCACTTGTTACAACCTTATGAGATGATGGGCATTCAAAAATGGTGCTTTTAAAGTTGTCAACAAAGCAGATGATGGGCATTCAAATAAGGATTGCAATGAAGATGAATTCAATCTTTCCACAAGATGATTCAAGAACTTTCTCAAGAATCAGAGTTGAAGGATTCGAGATTCAAAGAATTATTCAGGTATAAATTATAAAAATAGGAATGTTGACTATATTGATCGTGTGTCTAAATCTCACAAGTCAAATGAACGAAAGATCCCTCAAAAGCTTGGTCAAGTTTTGAGAAAGCATGAAAATTTTACGGGAGTATTTAATAATTGCGTCTACAATTCATGGGTAGAAGCGGACTTTGAGCAAAAATGGCAGAATATGTTTGAAGTTTGAGTTTGATAGAGATGAGGGGATTAAATCTTTGTTCGAAGACCGTAAGTTTTGGGTTCCCACTTACATGAGAGATACATTTTGTGCTGAAATGTCTACAACTCAAAGATCTAAAATTATCAATTCTTTCTTTGATAAATATATAGACAAGGAGACTAATCGAAAAAGTTTGTTGATAAATATAAGGTGGCGTTAGGAGATAGAGAGGAAGCAAAAGCCCATGCATATTTTAAGACAATACACAAGAACCCTACTTAAGGTCCTCATAACCTTTTAAGAAGCAAATGTCAGTTGTTTACACATGTGAAATTTTTAAGAAGTTTCGAAGAAAATGAGGAAAGTATGAAAAGTACTTTTAAAGTTCAAGATTATGAAAAGAAGCAAGATGTGGTCATCTTTGATGAAAGGAAATGTGAAGTTTGTTGTGTATACACTACTACGTTTTACTATTTGCGCGACGATAGTTTGCGCGACGACAACATATGCGTCGCATAAAACACTTTTGCGCGACGGACAATAATATGCGTAGCGCAAAGAATAGCGACGACAAATAGTCGTCGCGCAAAAATATTTAGCGCGACCACACAAAAAATCGTCGCATAAACCAAGGGGGAAAAACCGCGAAAGAATATTCTGGCGCCAAACCCTTGCGCGACGACTTTTCTCGTCGCACATGACATATTAGCGCGACAATTATATTTGTCGTCGCGCACCTTTATTTACGCGACGATTTTTACTCTTGAGCGACGAACATTTGCGCGACGAATACACATAATCGTCGCATATGATCGTTGTTGGCAGAGCATTTTTGCGCGTCGAAAAAACATTTTGCGCGACAGAAAAATTTCATTGCGACGAGAAATATTTCGTCGCGCTAAAATATTTGCGACAAAATATGAACGTCGCATATGATCGTTGTCGGCTACTGATGTTTGCGCGACGATAAAAACCTTTGCGCGACGAAAACTATAAGTGCGACGATAAATATATTCGTCGCGCAAAAATGTCAAACTTTGCGCCACGATTTTGGGGTCTTTGTGCGGCGAAAAATATCGTCGCGCAAAGTGGATTTTTTTGCGCGACCATATGTATTATTGCGCGACGAATTATATGCGTCGCGCAAAACACGTCGTCTACATCGAGCTCAGCCATGCCAGAGGCAAACTGCAAAAAAAATCTGCAGCTTACCTCTCCTTCTCTCATCCTCTCTCTGAAACGTTTCAGTCCCAAAAAGCTATTCAATTTCATTTCATGTATGAGTTGAACTTCCTCTACCACTGCTAAGTTCGTTGGGTATGTATCTTTTGTCATTAGTTTAAAAGTATTAATGTAAATTTATACTAAAAATATTAATTTCATTGTCTATAGGGATATTATATGTGATTAGCGATTGGTGGAGAATGATTGATAAGGTATTTTTGTCGTTTTTTAATTTTAAAAAAAAATTTATTACATTATATTTATATTGATTTATGAAATTATATTTGTAATATGTAGTTAAATTATGCATGTACGTTGATGTACGAAGTTAATTGAAATTAACTTCGTATATTTATTTTTTTGGTAAAGCTTAGTTCCCGTTCGAGGTTAGTTGGACCGCGCATGGGTGGGTAAACCACGACTACGGTCCAATTAATTCTTGAATTGTCCCATATTTTGGACAGTTTGGAAATGCATAGTCGTGTCACGTAGTTTATAGCTACAGGATTAGGTTTCGATTGTGGAGATTTCGATGTCATCTCGGTATGTTCTTCGGGTGGTACGTAGGTATTTTATATCTATGGTACACCTCAAGAACTGTACCGAGATGCTGCCGAAATTCATCCACGTCGAAATCTAATCTCATGTAGCTGTAAATTACGTGACGTGACTATGCATTTCTGAATGGGATAGGCCCTTACCGGAGGCATAAGGAAAGATTTTGTACGAATACAACATGATTGTTGTATTGTGATTGTGGTGCCAGGAACGATGAGCAGGAGGTGGATACAGAATCCGAATAGGTGCGCAGACGAATATTTGGATGGAATCGAGGATTTCATTGACTTTGCACGGACACACAACCCGGGTGCAACTAGAATCCGTTGTCCTTGTAGAAGCTGTAACAACACGCTGTGGGACACAATTGAAAATGTTCGATTTCATTTAGTGAGGAATGGAATGATTGAGACATACATCACTTGGAACCATCACGGGGAACAATTAGACATTGCTTCGTCTTCAAGGGCCACAAGAGTAGATAATGTTGAACCCAGTGTTGATCCTAATGAACAAGTTAGGGATATTATAAATGATGCATTTCCATTTGCATCGACCAGCAGCAATCAGGAAGGGGAAGATGACGTGCCTACAGAAATGGACAGTGCAGAGTTCGAAAAGTATGAAAACCTGTTAAGAAATGCCTACCAAGAGTTATACCCGGGGTGCGAGAGCTTTTCCGTTCTGACGGCGATTGTGGAGCTAATGCAGGGAAAAATAAAGTATCGTATGTCGAATCTGTGTTTTGATTACTTTTTGGGGGTTTTCAAGAAAATGCTTCCAACGGACAATTGTTTGCCGAAAGACCACAGGGCAGCACAGAAGATGTTGAGTGGTCTTGGATTGGGTTATGAAAAAATCCACGCATGCAAAAACAATTGCATGTTATTCTACAAAGAATATGAAACGTTGGATACATGCCCTATATGCAATGAGTCGAGGTTCAAACAGACGTCTCATAATAGAATGACTAAGGTTCCACAAAAAGTCATGCGTTATTTGCCCCTAAAACCAAGATTGCAGCGACTGTATATGTCGACACATACTGCCACAGACATGAGATGGCATAAGGAAAAACGGGTAGACGACGATGTGATGCGGCATCCTGCAGATGGGGAGGCATGGAAAGAGTTCGATCGAACGTTCCCCGAGTTTGCTGCTGATCCCCGGAATGTTAGATTGGGACTTGCCACAGACGGATTCAATCCGTACGAGGTTCTAAACCAACACCACAGTACTTGGCCGATTTTCGTATTCCCATATAATTTGCCGCCTTGGAAATGCATGAAAAAAGAGTATATGATGATGACTGTTTTGATAACTGAGGATCCTGGCAGGTCAATCGATGTGTACTTAAGGCCGTTGGTTGATGAGCTCAAGGATTTATGGATAAACGGTGTGCGCACGTACGATAAATCCACCGGGAAGATGTTCACTTTGCGGGCGACAGTTATGTGGACTGTGAATGATTTTCCCGCATATGCAATGGTGTCGGGGTGGAGCACAAAGGGTTATATGGCATGCCCTGTATGCAAGGAAGATGTGACTTCGGGTTGGCACGCTGGAAAAGTGTGTTATCTTGGACATCGAAGATGGTTGCCATGGGACCACGAGTTGCGGGAAAAGGATAAAGAGTTTGACGGGAACAAAGAGCGTCGCGCAAGACCTAGAGAATCGTCTGGTGATCAGATCTTGGAACAGCTGAACCGTTTGGATTTTGCTCCGTTCGGGAAAACAGTTAGTCGGACCAGACCTGCTACACATATGAACTGGACGCACAAGTCTATTTTTTTGAGCTCCCATATTGGTCGAAACTAAAAATGAGGCACAATCTCGACGTTATGCATGTTGAGAAAAATGTGTTTGACACATTGATTGGAACGATTCTAGATATCAAGGAGAAGACTAAGGACACGATAAAAGCTCGTCTTGATTTAGAAAGAATGGGCATACGAAGAGGTTTATGG